>NW_026057586.1:31209020-31509020 GCF_023721935.1 Panthera uncia
ATTCGTTCCTGTATCACAAACAGGGAATAGTGTGTATCAGTTCACTTAAAAGATATTTACTGATTTTCTCCCATGCAATAATAAGTTTGCCAATAAAAAAACAGAGCTTTGACCCTGCCTTTATACACTGAAGAAGCCTGCAATTTTTACTGGGATAAATATTATGAATAAAAAGGTACTGTGAAAGAGAATAGTGTAGGGAGACCTAAATTACCATAGAGAACAGAGGGCAACTGACATTTGAGCCATGCTTTGAAGGACAGTGAAAGTTAATAGGTAAAGCTGTGAGGAAAGGATGCTAAAGATAATGATCATAACATAAATGAAGGCCTTAAGGCTGAAAAGAGCATGGTGCATTCGAGAAAATGGAAGGTGGCCCATGTGGCTAATGCCTGGGAAGCAAGGGGAGACTGGAAAAAGAGAGGCTTGAGAGACAGGTACAGGAGTGTGTCACAGGATGCTGGAACTTGTAAAACAAGCTAAGGCTTTTGTCTTTGTCCAAAGAGCGAATGGAAGTGAGTAAATCATTCAGGATAGTCAAAGATCATATGTGCACTTTAAACAAGATCATTCCAAGAGAAAGCGAGAAGAGGAATTAAACCACCAGCAAAAAGATTTGAGGGTGGCCAGCAGAAGGCCAAGAAACCTAAAATGGATACTTTTGTTTTTCCCAGGTATCGAAGGGTGAGAAGCTCTGAGAGTATCAAGACTATGGAATTGACAACAGGCTGTAGGCAAGCATTCCTAGGGAACTGTCTATCAAATTTCCAGAGGTTATTCAATCTCAGAAAGACTTAGAGGCTATCATTCTATATTTAAAAAAAAAAAAAAAAAAAAAAAAAAAAAAAAACTAGTTCAGAGGGAGCATCATTGCTGAGTGGCTTTTTTTAAGAGCACAATACAGTCACTCTGGGTCACAGTAACTCTCAAATGATGATTCTGGACACAGATTAGTATGAAAAAAAACTACTGTAAATTACAACCAGTTTTGAATGCAAAGAAATACAGTGTAAAGGTATTAATTTGTCTTACAAATATGCTGATTTCAAGAGGGAGCCAGGGAGAAAGGGAAAGAGGCCCAGTCAGCCTTCAGTGCTACAAATGAATTCAATCTCTAGCATTCTTAACTTTCAATTAAAAGAGGAAAAGTATACTTGTTAGACACTCAAACAAACAACCATGGTGTAAAATAAACTTACCATGTTTTGTACTAGTGGCTAATACCTTGTAGGGTGTCAACTTCAAATCCAGATTTTCTTTCCGTAGCAGCTTTTGATCAAATGATAAAATACATTAACCAAACAAGTATAAAGATTGTTCTGAAGCAGTCTTGCAGGTAAGTATTATAATAGCTTATTATAAGAGATTACTAAATTAATTGTACTTTGATCATCAAAAATAAATTTATTAAGCACTTACTTGATGGAATGTAAATTTTTTTAAACTTATTCTAAATCACTGTCAATAGTTTTCAATCAACACTGGGGGTCTTCCAACTCATTTATGCAGCTCTTTCTAGTCACAAAGTATTTTAGAACTCAGAAAAAAAGGAAATGAGGACAAATCCGTTCCTTTAAAAGCCAGAGGCAGAGATGCAATTTAAAGAAGAAAAAGATCTAGTTGACTAAGAGGAAGGGAGTTACTAAACTCGACATCAAGAGAACTTAACTGAGAAAAGAGTTTTAATAAAAACGAACAATTGCAGGGGCACCTGTGTGGCTCAGTCAGTTGCACAACCGACTTCGGCTCAGGTCATGATCTCACGGCTCGTGAGTTCAAGCCCCACGTCGGGCTCTGTGCTGACAGCTCAGAGCCTGGAGCCTGTTTCAGATTCTGTGTCTCCTTCTCTCTGACCCTCCCCTGTTCATGCTCTGTCTCTCTCTGTCTCAAAAATAAATAAACGTTAAAAAGAATTAAAAAAAAAAACGAACAGCTGCAATTTCATTTTATACTCAACCCAAGAGTCACTCTGCAGTGCATAAAAACAACTAAAGTTGTTTAAGGTCAACTGGAGATTGCTGAGCTTCCTATGATTGCACCTGAATGTTAAAAAAAATTCAGTGTCCATTCACAGCATATATACTAAACCAAAATTAAAAAATGGTCCCTGCCAATATAAGGTTATAGTTACCTTGTCCATGAGTGAAATGATTTGAAGAATAAGTTGATCTTGGCGTAAATCATCCCCATGCTTAAATATAACTGGGTATTTGCCCCCATCTTCTGTCTTAAAAAATAACTGTGCAGGCATAAGAGCACTCTGAAAATAAAAATATTGTTTTCAAATATGGATGTAAATTAATGCACAAAGATCTACCATGCACATAGGAAATGCTGACACATAAGGTAAACAAATAGGTAAGCAGAAACTAAAGAAACAAAATGGGCTGACAACAAGACACAATAGGAATCCTTGAAGAAAACTATGAACTAGCTAATACTCAGAAGATTACACAGCATATAGAGCAAAAGCTCTGGAGTCAGTCACAGATAGGAATCCAGGCTCCACCAGGTACTAGATGTTGGATCTTGCACATATTCTTTACCCTGTTTCCTCACGTGTAAAATGAAGGTAACACTTCCTCTGCACAGCTGCTAAGGTGATTAGAAACCATAGAGGAACAAGAGTCTGGCACCACGCCTGATACAAAGCAGATGTTCTATCTATGTTTGCCATCATCATTTTAGTATTACAGACATAATGAAATAAATGAGATAAAAACCACAGCATAAAAGTGCACCAGATAGAGGGGTGCCTGGGTGGCTCAGTTCAGTTAAGCATCCGAGTCCTGATTTCGGCTCAGGTCATGATTTCTCGGTTTGTGACACTGAGCCCCGCTGACACCATAAAGCCTGCTTGGAACTCTCTCTCTCTCTCTCTCTCTCTCTCTCTCTCTCTCTGTCCCTCACTTATGCACACACACACTCTCCTCTTCTCACAAAATAAACAAACATTAAAAAAAAAATGCACCAGATAGAAAGTCATGAGCCATGGTTACTAACAGCGGGCATACAATTAGTCATGCAGCTTTGAGACTCAAACTCCTCTTTTATAAAATGAGGGGAGGTCTCAAATACCTACATATTTTATTCTGGAATAATTATATTTTTGCCCTGAATCTTTCCCTTAACTAGCTGAAATCTCCAATGTAGTTTATAAATGTGTCTAAATCAATAATTAATGGAATTAAACTCACTTTAGAAACCACCTCATGTGGAGTAGTAGCACACTGAGATACCTACTTGGAGATAAAAGGTCAGAAAACTGTTCAGAAAAAGATGCCCTATTAATTTAGATCACTGAGGGGAAAAAAATCCTTTAATATTGAAATTTGAAAAAATGTATGATAGTCTAAAGAAATGTGTCTGACAAAGAAACCCATTACAACCTTAATTTACACAGGTGATGAGAAATAACAGAAAGAAGTATCAGACAGAGGGATAAACAGACAAATTTGCGACAGAGCAAATACAAATACATAAAATGTTAACAAAAGTCAAACAGTAGGTATATATAGTTGTTTACTGTATAATTCTTTAAACACTGCTGCATGCTTGAACAGTTCCCCATAAAATGAAGGGGTAAAAGGCATCAAAAATGCTTCAGTGAATATATGTTTAGAACTTACAACCTCTTGTGTATTAAAACTCTGAATTTTAAATTATCTTAAATTTGGAGTATCCTTTTATCACCCCAAGCAAAAATATATTTTATAAATTACCTCAAAGGCTTTTGTGACCCAAAAAATAATTAAGAGTTACTATGACTGGGGTGCCTGGGTGGCTCGTCAGTTAAGCATCCCACTGTTGATTTCAGCTCAGGTCATGATCTCGAGGTTGGTAGGATTGAACCCCACATTGGGCTCTGCATTGACAGGGTACCTGCTTGGGATGCAAATAAATAAACTTTTTTAAAAATACTATAATAGAAAAGCACCTGAGAGGCTCAGTCAGTTAAGTTTCTGACTCTTGATTTGGGCTCAGATCATGATCTCAAGGTCCTGAGATGGAGCTCCTCACTGGGCATGGAGCCTACTTAAGATTCTCTCTCCCTCTCCCTCTGCCCCTCCCCGACTCCTGCTCTTGTGCATGAGCTCAATCTCTTAAAAAAAAAAAAAAAAAAATTACTATGATAGATTATGTAGTAAATACCCTAAAACCATTAACCCTAAACTCCAATCCAGAATTTTCAAGAATGCTCACATACTTTAGGGTTGGAAGAAAAAAAAACAAACTGAGTATCAGGATCAAAAATACATCTCATGGTATTTTATTGGCTACCCATTTTGTGCATGTAAGACATAATTATCTGCATACTTCAGGAGAAAATGGGTCCAGAATCTACCTAACAATAGTGGCAGGTATATTCTTATACTCCACTCTTACAACTCCTGCTTTCAACTCATCCTGTTTCAAAAAATTGGTAAAACTACCTTTTTGATTTACTGCTCTCATTTAGTCCTCAGGGAATGTGAATATTAGAAGCTGATCTTGTTTGAGAGTTCAAGTCCAAAGGAACACCAGTTGTATACAGGTATACTGGTTGTTAATGTCTGTGTACAACTCTTTACATTTCAGCTTCCAGTGGGTTGTAAGCACAAGCTGAGAAATATTTGCATTTTATCTCCTGTACCAGTATTTTTCAAATTGCAGGTAATAATCCATTAATGAGATTTAAAACCAATTAAACAAGTTGCAAGTTAAATTTAAAACTTAATGGAACAGAATAATTCTTAAAAGAATAGAAACTATCAGAGTCCATACCATGCAATAAGGTTCAGTGCTGCTTTATAAAACTCAGCCTTTCAGTTGAATGAGATGTGCAGCCATAGTCTGCCTTTAAACACACCCTTGAAAAAATTCCAAACTACTTCTTACTATAATCACACCCCTTTTTATATTCATAAGTCATTGTCCTATGAGCCCTTTCTTTTCTGGATACAAAGTAATATCTGAGTGCAACTTATGCCTTGTACCCCTAGAATCACAAAACTTAACCACCAGGTATCCCTGAGACCATTCTTTATGATGCCCAACAGATAATGATGCTTCACAGCTAATGCTGCTCACTCCTTGGGACTAAGTGGAAAAAGTGGCTGCTACCAGCTCTTTCTAACTATCCAAGTCGTGGCCAGCCAAAAGAAGCGTGACATGCTATAAAGGACTAATGAGAATTACTAGTTGAAAATACAAGAAAAAATTTAAGTCACAAGAACAGATATCAGATCAAGAAATGTTAAAAAGGTTAACTGAGACTGTTACTACATGGATTTATGAACTGAATGAGTAATATCAGTTTTGCAATTATTTTTTTTAAAGCTTACATGGAAAAAGTAGGTGTGGTTCTAATTAATAAAAAGTTCAAAAATTAAAGATTAAAAAGCCCACAGTTTAAAAAAAAAAGTGTATTTTACACATTTCACATAAAAATGCCTACCGGTAATACAAGATCTTTAAATCAAGACACATTGAATAAACAAAAGACAATTTTTTATCTAGCATGTACTAAATCAAACAAAATTATAGATATTGTCTGCAACGTAATCATTGTTGAAGGGAGTGTTTTTGCTTTACAGAATTAGGTTCCAATGATATACATGAGATATCCATCACAACTACCTTAAATAGTGTAGCTGTTTCTGGGATTATTCCTCTAATTTTCACCTGGGGTTCTAAAGGCAATGGGATAAGTTCCACATCTGACAAATTCATCTTTTCATTGTCTCCAAGCAATGCCTGTAGTCTCTCGTTCTAAGAGAACAAATCAGAAAGAACTGAGTTAAAATGTAAAGGTAGTTTATAATATACAGGGTAAAGACATAAAAACTAATTCTACTAACTTTAAAGTGTTTGCAAAGCACCATAAAATTATGTGCAATGCATCATAAAGGAGGGGCGCCTGGGTGGCTCAGTCGGTTCAGTGTCCAACACTTGACTTCGGCTCAACTTCTCACAGTTTACAAGATCAAGCCCCGGGTTGGGCTCTGCGCTGATAGCACAGAGCCTGCTTGGGATTCTCTCTCTCTCTCCCTTTCTCTCTGCCCCACCCCAATCACACACACATGCACGCGCTTGCTCTCTCTCTCTCTCTCTCAAAATAAATAAACTTTAACATAAATAAACAACTAGGGGCACCTGGGTGGCTCAGTTGGTTAAGCATCCGACTTCAGCTCAGGTCATGATCTCACTGTTTGTGGGTTCAAGCCCCAAATCGGGCTCTGTGCTGACAGCTCAGAGCCTGGAGCCTGCTTCAGATCTGTGTCTCCCTCTCTCTCTCTGCCCCTCCCATTAGAGTATGCTCCTCATACTCTAATCCCTCTCAAAAATAAATAAACATAAAACAAACAAACAACTAGAGTACTGCTGCTAAAACCAAAGTCAGGTCACGTCACTCTTCTGTTCAAAACTCCCAACAGATTCTACGCTCAGTGTTTAAGTCATAAGTCCTTGTAATGACTTACGAGGATATATTCCATCTGTGTCCCTATTATCTCTATCCTCCATCCTCATCCCCTACTGCTCTCCCCCATTCTCCCTTTGTTCCAAATACACCGGGCTTCTTCCTATTTCACACATACATCTCTCTATCTCTCGTGCGCACGTACGCGCGTGCACACACACACGCATACGCTCTCACCTCAGGGCTTTTGTACTTGGTGTCCCTCTGGCTGCAATGGTCTTCTCTAAATATTCACATGGCTCACTCCCTCACCTGCTTCAGGTCTTTGTCCAAATGTCACCTTCTTAGTGGGGTCTTCCTGACCACTCTATTGAGAAGTGAAACACTCACTGCCTTACTCCTCAAACCCGGCACTTCCTACTTCCTTTGCTGCTTTATTTTCCTCTATAGCATACAACAGTATCTAGCACGCTACATATTTCACTTATTTATTCTATTTACTTTCTCCTCCAAAACTCCCTAAGAATAGAGATCTTTATGTTTGCTGCTGTATCCCTAGATCCATGCTGTAGGCATGCCAAATACATTTTTATACAACAAATACATGAATATTATCACCTAAAGAATGATAAAATGAAAAGAGAATACTTAACGACATTCAAAATGAAAGCTTTAAATTTTGGGGGCGCCTGAATGGCTGTTGGTTAAACATCCATCCAACATTGGCTCAGTTCATGATCTCACAGCTCTTGAGTTCAAGCCCCGCATCGGGCTCTGTACTGACAGCTCAGAGCCTGGAGCCTGCTTCAGATTCTGTGTTTCCCTCTCTCTCTGACCCTCCCCGACTCGTACTCTGTGTCTCTCTCTCAAAAATGAATAAACATTAAAAAAACTTTTTTTAAATATTAGGCTGTGTGGTAAAAACAAAAGTTATTTCAGGAAGCTTTAAGCGATGCCTCAAATAGGTAAGGAGTCAGTTATCCTCCAGGTAGCTAAAACTGAAGTGTAGCCAGAGACTCATGTGTGTGCCAAAAAGAAGAGCACACCACACAAAAACAAGCTGGTTGAAATCTATGCCCCACACTGACAGCCACAGGAACAGACATTCCTGCAGGTGGGTATGTGGGATCACATTGCTCCCTCACACAGGCACCTCTGGGGAGAGCGGCTCCAGAAGGAACAGCAGTAGGGATTTAGTTATTTAACTTTGGTTTCTTATTTTTCTCAGCAACAACAAAAAAAAAGGTCATCTCTATAAAAATGTGTTTCTCTTCCGCCTATTTTCTCCTTCTTAACCTTGTGAATATTATTCCTTACACACATATCTGTTAGCATTTCTCTTTACAGCTGATCCCCTGCCTTTGAACTCCTGACTCAATTTTTCACCTTTTCCTCTCTCCACCTTCCTCTCACAAGTCTGAGGAACAACAGTAAAGTGTGTTGTGTTCTTTTACAAAGATCACTAAGAAAGATCTGCCTGTGATGGGATTAGGTAAAGAGAAGATTCAGAGTGAATCCTTCACATCATTTGGGCTAGTGATGAGGAAAAACAACATATGAAGAACAAATATTCATCTATTGTCATCAAGTAGAAGCCTTACTTGATGGAAAGATCCCTGTTCTAGCCATGAGAACAGATGCAAAGCCAGTGAGGTCACGAACAACTAATTCTGCAACCTTGGGCAAGTCACTCTGGACTTTCATTTTCTCAGAGTGCTTCCAGTATCAATGATCTGTACAGGTCCTTTCCACATCAGACAGATTATATTCAAAGATGCTAAGATGCTAAAATGAGACCCAATAAAGCACTGTAGATTAAAAATATGGACACAGAGGGGCACTTGGGTGGCTCAGTCAGTTAAGCGTCCAACTTCAGCTCAGGTCATGATCTCATGGTTCGGGAGTTTGAGCCCCCACATCAGGCCTTCTGCTGTCAGCACAGAGCCTGCTTTTGATCCTCTGTCCCCCTCTCTCTCTGCCCCTCCCCCACTTGCACCCTCTCTCTCAAAATAAATAAATAAACTTAAAATATATATATGGACTTAGAATGCCTAGGAACAAACCCCAACTATAATATTTACTAGCTGAGCATGGTAGACAAATTACTTAACCCCTCTACCCCTATTTGTTCTTATAATTGAGATAATAGCATCATCTAACTTACAGAGTTGTTGTGAGGATTAAATCTATCTATCTATACCTATACAGATATAAATTCATAAAACAGGATCCTGTATATAATCAATACTTATAAATCCTCCTATTATTATAATTGCATAAGAATTTCATAAAATAGATCAACCCAAAAAGATAGTACCAGGACTCAGTATTTTATGATACCAAGATATCATTAGTCAAAAATAAAAAGCAAAGCCCATAGGTTTACCTTTTTCTTACGATTTCCGCTTTCACGCTGCACTGCCTTCATTAGATGCACCAAACGATCTACAAACGTTTGCTGAGCAGCCAGTAAAGAACGCATAACTCTGACAGACTTATCACCCTGAAGGGATTCAAAGGAAAGGAAAATTAGTTCTGTGTAGCATAATGATCAGGGTTTCTTTAATAGCATGGGTGATCTTTATTTATTCTTCTAATAGCTACAAACTTCAATACAAAGTGAAATTGAAAAAGATTAATTATCTTGATTCAGAGATAATGAGAAAACTGCTAGCTTATTTAAACACTGCCAACTCTTCCAAAGTTGAAAATTATCTGAGTCTTCAGCGAATACTAATCTATCAAAAACAGCACTTTTTTTCAAATACAACCATGTGATAAGACAGAATTCATTCACCCAAAATGCATTCGCTCATTGACTCAGTAAGTATCTGAAAGCCTATGATGTCTTTAGAAATGCACTGGGCATATGGCAGAAACAATATCACCTTCAAGGAACGAAAACTCTACTGGGGAAAAAAAAAAAAAAAAGGAAAGCACTCAAATAGCAACATAATGCATGCTTGCTTCATAAAATGTAAGTTATAAAAATTAAATGCCATAAAGTCTTATGTAGTGAATACCCAGTTCATAAAATATTATAAAATACATTTTCTCATTTAATCTTCTCAATAAACTGATAATGGTGGCTTATCAGTATAAGAGCAAATGTTATCATCCTCATTTTGAAAGTGAGGAAATTTAAGCTCAGAGAAAATGAAATTTCTTCACAAGATGACAAAAGCTGTGACAGACTGACGTTAGAAGAGACAACCAAGTACTTATCTGCCAATAAGCTAAATGCAGAGAAGTTCTGAGAACTATAGAAATGTTTAGGCTCAAAGAGCTCAGTAAGATGTGCTTTAAAATTTTAAGAACATGAAACATGAAACTGCAGATAAAAGATGCTGTGAAGTAATATATTTCTGTAGCAAATCACAGATCAATGATGTGGCAGTTCTCACTGCCCATGCACCCTCTGCTGGCTGCACTGTGCCACAGTGCTTTAAGAATCACAACACCTAAGAGAAGAAAATGGCTCTACATAGATTTTAACAACCGTTAAGGAAGCAAAAATGTAAGTTATGTAGTAAGTACCTGCAATATGACCATTGTCAGATTTCTAAAAATGTACCTATCTTGATAAACAAAATAGAAAAGACAAAGGGAAATAAAAAAGCAAAGTTCTGGAATTTGTTACATGTATAGTTTTATTTCGTTAAATCAGAAGTCAACGAACTTCCTGTAAAAGATCAAGGAAGAAACACTTTAGGTCTTGTTGGCCATACAGTTTCCATTTCAACTATACAACTGTTATTGCAGTGCAAAAGTGGCCATAAACAATATGAGAACAAATGAACATGATCATGTTCCAATAAAATTTTACATATGAACACCAAAATTTGAATCTTACATAATTTTCAAATGTCACAAGATATTATTCTTTTTGGTTTTTTCTACCATTTAAAAAATCAAAACCACCCTTAGCTCATGGGACATACCAAAACAGGCAACAGACCAGATCTGGCCCATGTATGGTGTTTTTGGCAACCCCTACATTAAATGGTTACCTTCAACAATGCTTGGCTGAATCGTCTCATTACATTTAAGTACATCTCATGGGTCTTTGGATCTCTCTGCTGAGTGTCCTGATCTTCACATTCCACTATCACATACCTTAAAAATTCATAAGAGGTGAAATGACACTCAGATTCATTTTGTAAATACATATTCTTTTCCACAAAACTTGATTAATTCACATTTGCAAAAAATAAGTGGAAGAAATGAAACACATTCTTCCATCACTCTTTAAAAGTGGAAAATTAGGGGCACCTGGGTGGCTCAGACAGTTAAGCATCTGACTCTTGATTTTGGCTCTCACAGTTTGGGAGTTCAAGTCCCGAATTGGGCTCCATGCTGATAGTGTGGAGCCTGGTTAGGATTCTCTCTCTCTTCTTCTCTCTCTGCCCCTCCCTCACACACATGCAGTCAGTCAGTCTCTCTCTCTCTCTCTCTCTCTCTCTCAAAATAAATAAACTTAAAAAATTTTAAAAACAGTGAAAGTGGAAAAGTAGGGCACATATACAACCATTTATAAAAAAGTAAATTAATAACAATAATGCCTTAATTTGTATAATATCCTAGATGTTCTTTTGATGCCAACATTTTCTCCTAATACTTTATAAGGTACATACAGCATTACCATCCTCAGAAATCATCTAAGCTCCCATGTCTACCAAGTAACTCAAACAATATTTTCATAATCTGTGTAATACTTTTGGTATTACATATGGCTCTCTTATTTTGAAAACTACTCTGAAGCTAACTTCTCATTAACATACTTTTGCAAAATAATTTTAAATTGTTTTTTTTCCCATCCAATCTCTCCATTTCTCAAAAATCCATATATAATCATATATAAATTTGTGTATCACAAAATTATGGTTTTGGAGGGTTAAAGAAATTTTTAATGTATTTTTACACCCGAACTGCTTATGTAATTGCCGAGTCATATAACCACTGATCTGAATTAGATCTCAGACACCAATGTTTTCTAACTCCTCTCATGGGAACAAGCCATACTAACAAACACATTTTATATCACAACTCAGGACACACAGCCATGTGGGTACACACAGATGCCCAAAAAACGGGAAAAAAGTTTCAAAAATACTCTATAAACAATATGTTAATATTTGCTACTCTGTTCTATTTCATTTTTCTTTAAATAACAAATGCTAGACTGTGAGGCTTTAAATTGATTTCAGTGGATCAATTTTTTAATATTTATTTATTTTTGAGAAAGAGAGACAGAGCACGAGCAGGGGAAGGGCAGAGAGAAAAGAAGACACAGAACCTGAAGCAGGCTCCAAGCTCTGAGTTGTCAGTACAGAGCCCAATGCGGGCTTGAACCCATGAACTGTGAGATCATGACCTGAGCCAAAGTCGGACACTTAACCAACTGAGCCAACCAGGTACCCTGAAAGAGAATCTTAAGCAGGCTCCATCCTCCGTGTGGAGCGGACAGGATACTTGATCTCACAACTATGAGATCATGACCTGAGCCAAAATCAAGAGTTGGGTACTCAACTGACTGAGCCACCCAGAAGCCCCCTAAATTTTTCTTCTTTAAACTACCTTCATAATGTTCCACCTGTATTAACAAAAACATCAATGGTTCCCTCTTGACTACCGTTTTAAATTTTAATATTTATTTATTTTTGACAAAAAGAGAGAGACAGAGCATGAGCAGGGAAAGGGCAGAGAGAGAATCTGAAGCAGGCTTCAGATTCTCTGAGCTGTCAGCACAGAGCCCGACGTGCGGTTCGAACTCACGAACCATGAGATCCTAACCTGAGCCCAAGTCAGACACTTAACCGACTGAGCCACCCAGGTGCCCCTTGACTATTTTAAAACAGTTTCTGTGGCCCCAAGCATCTGGTTCAAACGTCCACTATCCTCAATGTATGCACACACACTGCAGTCAGGTCAGTCCCCTAACCACTCTTAGTACGCACCCACTTGGTGCTCTTGCTCATGTTGTAGGAATTTCCAGAAAGACCTTCCAATCTCCACCTTTCCATATTCTACTCACCCTTCAAGTACAGGAGACACTTGATCTCTTCTAGGAAGTCTTCACAGACCCTGACGAGTTCACTCTTCTCTGATTTCCTAGAATAGGCCTTGCCTCTCAGACAACTTGTGCTGATGTTACCTAGCTCATCACTGTTTCATGTGTTTAACTCTTAGTTCCCTTCATAGATTACAAAGAAACTGATATGGCCATATGCCATATCTTAAAATTTTTCAGCAGCCCCGGATACACCCCTAATAGTCCTACACACAGAAAAATTTTAAGGACTGATAAAAGTAAAAGCCTCTCCGCCTCCTCTATTAGCCAACCAGTGCAATGGTTTACCATGATAATAGCAGCTGTTCTGAAGTCGTAGAGTTTCACAACCTAGAATTTTCTGTAAAGTGGAATGAAGAACTGAACCATGACCTTACAGCCACCATATCATGTTCCCAACAGAAGTTCTAAGCCAAAAATTCAAGAAGGCGTTCTTTAATCTTGAATCAAGGAAGCCTTCTAGAGCCACAGGATACATATGACTAAATAGTATTTATACTAATAAAATTAATTAAAATCAAACAAAATTAAAAATGTAGTGTTTCAATCACACATTCTACATTTCAGGTGTTCAGTAGCCTTATGTGCAACATTATAAGATAATTTCCATGACTGCAGAAAGTTTCATTGGACAGCTCTGTTGTAGATGAATAAGCTAGAACAGTTAACATAAACTCCTATTTCCTATTCACAGTATTCCAAAATGTTTGGTCATTTCAGGACACTACCTAGGAGTGTTAAATAGACAGTGATTCTAAACTATAAAACTGCCAACACAGTCCTATTCAAAGCCTATCCAAAACTTTCCATCCTTTAAAGTCCTTGACTATCTCCATCACCTTAGTATATTAATTGTCTTTTTCTGTGTGTTTACACAGAAATTCACTTCCAAATGAACAATACAGATAACCAGAACATATAGCCATTGCTTTGTTCAGGTCTCCCTGACCACCAAGTAAACACACAATGGTCACAGCTATTTCCTTTGACTGAGGGTCTACATTGGTGCTCGTGATAAAGGTCAAAACTCTTCCAAGCCAAAGTTCTTCTACAAAAAGAAAAGTCCATATAAAATACAGACGACAGTGTCATTTATATCATGACAATTATATATGAAGGACAAATTTAGATCAAGACTAAAAGACGTAGATTTGAATCATTTCTGAATCTTCTGGTCACAGCAGTAAGTAGATGCTACAAAGCACTCTAAGGTATTCCCTTGAAACCTATCATCTTCAAGTAGAAATGCAGACAAAACTGTCCAGGTACCCATTGTAAGATGACATCAGTGGGCTACCTGCTTCCTGGCAATTTCATTTTGTGAGGTAAATAACCTTTATTACCTTGAAAGGTCTTAACAGTCATAGAAAAACATGTCAAAGCATCCAAAGTTTACTTTCAATTTCGACATACTGGAATAGCTATAAAAATAAAAAAGTGGAACGATTTATAGATCCTGATGCCTAACACTTTACAGATTGGAGACTATAACTCCCCTCTGTGGCTTAAAAGGTTGACACTATTCATTTTAAAAGGATTGTCTGTACAACTATAGGCCCCTAAGGATTCAGCTATAGCAGGAATCCCATTTAAATCACTGGAAAGGCAACAAATGAAAAAGGAAATTCAAAATGTTCGGAAGAAAATAGCACAATCAATTAAAATTTTTATGTTATATAATAAGAGTACGCTTAGAGTGAGAGGCCTTGAAAATGTTACATTTGATTAATATTTTTATACTATTTTGTCCGTGTTCAAAGGAAGAGAATGATCATTTTAAACCAAGTACTGAAATTATTTTCCATGTTTTTACCCGACAATCACAAAAGCAGTGCCTACCAATGTCAGAAGCCCCCATCAATAGCTTTTTCCTCCCCGTATTTCTGAATATGTAATATGCAGACTGTAACTACAGGAAAAACAATTACTCCTCTGAGAAGGAACAGACACAGCACATGCTATTGCTTCAATGAATCAGAGATATAGCAGGAAAACACAAATCAAATCTAAGTTTGATGGAATGCTTATAAGACTGGGAGTTGGAGTTGCACTTTGTTTATCGTCTATGGAGAAAAAAAAGCACTCTTTCTGAATGGAAGCTACTGCCTTGTTGGAAATTGTTCCTCTAACAGGGTTCCTATTGTTTAGCTGTTTTCAAAATGGTTTGAAAATTTTCCTACTTGAAATAAGAGATCAAAGATTCTATCACAACTAACTTGAGATTCTACAATGAAATCTGGTCTCCAATTAAATCTGAATACAGAATTTTAAAACACCATTTAATCAGTATATGCACACATAGCTCTTACAATAGTGACTACTCTAGACTATAAATTCTGAGCCAGAGAAAACTCTTTATAGATAGTGCGAGAAAACAAAAATACCTATAAAGGTATTTTTAAGTAAATGACTTAAAAAAATTAAAACTTAATTTAAAAATACCTAAGAAGCTTGTAAGTACTTACTCAAAAACTCAGCAACATGCTGACTGTTACATTTTTTTTTATTTCCTTTTAAATATTTACTTAGATGTTCATGAGGAAATTTTCCATAACATCAGTGAATAGACACACATTTAAGAAATTAGATTGGAATATGGAGAACATTAGGAAGCAAGAGATTACATTACAAAGAAATAGATATTTGTTAATATGTGAATTTCCAAGTAAACTTTTCAAAATAAAAATGGTGATTAATAACTAGAGAAAACATTCTGTGGGTGTTTTTTAAGGACATACTGAAAATTATTGTGAAAGAAATGTAGTTTTATGAATATTATATTAAACTGCTAAAACAAAAGTAGGAACTATTTTTCTTTCCATTACTAAGATCAATAGGGAAAAAAAATTACAGGTTCCAAAGCATTGGGGGGGGGGGGTGACGAATTTAGTTACAATTGTTGATAGCAGTTTTTCTTCATCATAAAGGGAACCATAAAGGTTAAAACTAAACAATTATTTACTGTTTATGTCCATAATGGACAACTATGTTTGTATAAGAGTCCTCTGATTTAGTTGCCTATTTCTTGGCTACAAGGGCAGTGTCCAAAATAACATTATGTTTGGAGAATGGGGGAATGAAGTTAAGGCTTGATTTGATCTACAGCACAGTTTTCCAAACTCAGTCTAAAACAAGACAGTATTTTGTTTCATTTCTTCATGGAAAGCAAAATGCCTCACTATACTTCAAAAATAATGAGTTTTCAAAATGGGTATCTATTCATTTCTACTGTTTAAACAAACACAGTCAAGGAGTATTTTAGGTCAGAGATAATTTCCATAGTTAAATACTATCCAGTATGTCAATAAGTTTAAACATTTCTGAATGTACAGAAGGCTTCAGGTAAGGCTGGCCCAGCTGGCTTGGACCTTCATTTGCTCTATAAAACTGGATAAGTCTCTCTTGTCTAGTGTTTAAACATTGTGCCTTCTTTCATTTAACCAATATATTACTCATTGGGGCTTAAGCTACTTGTCCTTTACACTTTAATATCCTGTGAAAGATAAAGGGAGCCAAGCTTCATATTACTTGTGTCTCAGGAAGTCAGTCAAACTTTCTATGGCCTTAGTTTCTCTTCCTTCAACTCAAAAGGGAACCTTTCTCATGTAAAATACAGATACTTCTACTTGCCCTATTTAACTTCATGGGAACAAGTGAGAAAAGGTCACTGTAAGTATTCTATAAATGGCAAAGTGCTAAGTAAATGATCTAATTCTAACTGAGGTTCTACCCAGTTGAGTTACATCATGCCTCTCTCTGCCTCAGTTTCTTCATTTATGAGAGAGGTAACTTCAAATTCCAACTTCCTGTGTTTGCATGATTCCAATGTTTTGTTAAACAATGTAAGAACAACACACTCCTGAAGGACTGTGATGTATCATACTTTACTTAAATAGCATAAAAGGCAAACAGACATCAAACTGCAAAACCATTACCCAGTTTTATCTTAGATCGTGGCAAATCAGTAAAGGGAAGACAAACAGTGGTGCCAACAAGCATTTCCACGAGCACAGTTGTAAAGAAGCACAGCCAGAGAGATGTAAGTACTACACTTAGGCTTTTGATGACTTCTTATACCTTATTTTAAACTGCCTTTATGTTTATAGTATGGGGAAAAAAATAGTCCTCACCAGTAATAAGAAAATAAACAGAAAATTATTTCACATACCAGTATAAATAATTAGCCAGTGTTGAGTTTTTGCAGGCTCTTGATATCAAGAAGGTACAGAGATCTTGCTGAAAGAATTAAAAGAAATGTATATTTATTACCATCTGCTAATAACAAGAAGGAAAGAAGAGAGTCTATGTTTGTCTATCGTTTTGATCTACATATCTTGTCACAGATCAGATTTTCACACATCCATCTATCCCACCATCCCTTCATCCAATATTTATTCTCAATCAGGCAGAATATGAGAGGCTAACGACATCACAGTTCACAGAGTTACTTGTCCCTACTAGAGTTTAACACTTCGTGGAGGACAGACATCAAAGAAAGTCAGAGGAATAATTCAGATCACAGGAGGTCAGAAAAGGCAGCGATGGGGATGTGATATTAGGCAAGACCAAAATGACACTATGTACAGGGGCCCTAAACTTGACTGTTAAAGAAATTTTAAAGAGGCCTGGTAGAGCTAAATATGATGAACATGAAAGTAAAGGAGGCTGAAAAGGCAGGCAAAGCCCAATTGTGCAAGACCTTTAAGGTCATACTATTGAGTATGGATTTTGTCTGCAAAGCAATGGATACCGAACAAAAGGTCTTAGGCAGAAGAATGAGATGATCTGATTTCTATTTTATGAAAATGACTCCAGCTGCTCTGAGAAGTATAGGCCTGAGATCAGTTAGGATGCTTATTACAGTAGTCTGCAAGAGTGAACCTTGAGAATGAAGATGGAGAGGAAAAAACAGATTTTTAAAACATTTGGGAAGTATAATTAATAAGACTTGCTGACGGAAAGGAAGAAGGAAGGAAAGAAAAGAATGGACAGTAACTTCCAAATGTATAGGTTTAACAAATGGGCTGATCTGCTACGTCACAGATGGAAATTCCAACTGAGGAACAGGTTGGAGTGTGGGGAAAGAGTTGTATTTTGAAATATTAACTTTGAAATGCCTGTCGGATATATAAAGGAGATCAAGTAGGTTTCTGGATATATGAATCTAAAACTCAGATGAGAGAAATGTGCAAGACATATAAATTTGAGTTTATCAGTACTGCCTGGGGCAAGAGTATAAATTGAGACCTTGAGGAACATTAAAATGTCAGGCAGCAGAGAAAGTGCTGACAAAGGGAACTGAGAAGGCGCAGCCAGAGAAGTGAGGAGGAAAACATGGGCTGTACAGTATCATCTAAACCATGAGAAGTGTCCTTCAAGAAGGGAGCCATTTACTTTGCTGAATACTGCAAAGAGGAACTGAGAGGTATATATAACCACAAAAATTAAAGTCATTTCCCACTTTAGCAAAGTAAGTTTTGATATAAAGATGGGAAGCCAAGGCCAGAATGATGTGGATTAAAGAATGGAAAGAAAGGAAAAAGAGTCAGTTTGTACAAACAACTCCTTTTAGAAGCTTGATCATAAAGGTGCTGTTTCAAAGGATATGGTGTCAAGAGTTTTGTTTTGTTTCATTTTTGAATTTTTCAGATAACAGATACTGACATATTTGAGTATTTCTACCAGTTAAAGAAGAGAACGTATCTTTGAAGGGAGTTATTTTTCTTCTGTGTAAGAAAACAGAAGGAAAGGATGGAAAAGGATTCTGTAAATCCTGGTGATGGGAAATTGAGACCATTCTTACCTAGTGACTTCTATTTGTTTCCATTAAGTGTGAGGCAGGGCATGAAGAACAGAGTAGAAAAAGTAGGAAGGAGTCACTGCAGAGCAGGGAGAGCAACCCAACCCACTGAGAGAAATGCAAGATGGCAGACAGCATTGAGTGCCCACCTGATGTCTATGATCATGAATTTAGAGTAATGCCAACATGCTAGGCTATGTGCTTTTCTTCAGCAATATTCAGTATAAAGCAATTTGGTAAGTAGCCTTATCAAGAGCTGAGATTTCACTAGGGGAACTGAAGGTACTAATAAAAAAAATGATTAAAATGCTGAGCCAAGGGATAAAAGCTATATTCAGAGGAAAGCAAATATTGCAGGGGGCTGATGAACAAAAAAAGGGGTAGAGATCAACAGACTAGAAGTGTCTATGTGGTAGGGGTATTTCAGAAAGTAAGCTCTAGTAATAAAAGGTTGTTATCACAAAGCAGATATGCCAGATGCTGTCAGAAGTGGCAAGAAGTTTATCTAATTTTAGAGCTAAAACCTCAGCACTAGATTTTAAATGGGCAACATTTAAATGTCCAGTAAGGAAATGCCTCAATCAGAAAGCCATAATACTGAATCCATGTATGTAACAGGTAGAATCTAAGCCTAAAGTTTATCTCTGGCTTTCTGAGAAGGACATTATGGTCTTATATAGTTTTATAAATATACTTGAATAGAGAACACATATTTCACTTGACAGTGTGCTATTTTCATTAAAAAATGATTTACAGAGCATAAACAGGGAAGAATTAAATATAAAAATATTTGTGAAACAAATGTACTTTTTGCTAGTACATATATATGTACTATCAATTTTTAAACTCAATTTAGGTGAGCAATTTTTAAAATTTTAAAACAACTAGAAAAAAATGTGTTTTAGGGAAAAAATGATCTCCTATTAAAGGTCAAAGATATGAAAAGAAACAGTAAATAAGAACACAGATAAATACCTCTAAATACTTATTACTACTGTTTACAACAATAATATTATCTAATTAGGGAATTAAATAAGATAGGACTACTGAGTCACTGGGTAAAAGTGACATACAAGTAAAGAGGTACACTGTTTTGGAGGAGGATAATACTTCTTATGCCAAATTTAAAAGATGGATGTTAAAATATCTAGCACAGTTAGAGAATTGATAAAGACAATATAACCTCCAAGTTAGGGGTAGAGACAAAGGATAGGAAGGGGATCCAGCCAAATAGAGGCAAGGAAAAAATATTTAAGGAGAGAAAAGTACCAACACATAAGATGATGAAATAAATCCAAATAGAGCTCTAAACACAATAAAAATGGGGTAAAACCTCCAGTTAAAAGACAATAGTGTTAAACAGGATTGAAAAACGAACTCTAGCTATATGCTTTCCAGAGAAAAACTCAAATGAAAGGACTGAAAAGTGTACCAGTGAACACTGATCAAGACAAATTCCATTACTATCAAACAAAACAGACTTTAAGGCAAAAAATATGATTAAATATAAAGGAGGTCACTAATAAACAGTGATAAAAGAATCAATTTACTCAAATGCACCTAATAAAACAGTTTCAAAATATTTAAAGCAAACATCAACAGGGGGCAAAAAGGAGAAATTGACAATTCTACCATGATACAGGGGTATTTTTACCCTAATTCTTAAGATATCAAACACAGAAAAACTTCAAGCTTGTTCTAGTGATAAATGTACAATAGTGTACCCAACAATTGGGGAATATATGTTCTTTTCAAGAATCCAGGGAATTTATGGAAAATGACCATATTTGAGCAATTAGATTAACTGAGTTTCTATTTTGTTTCTAACATTTGGCCAGACATGCATAGTGGTTTCCTAAAACTCTAAGAACAGGGAAAGGAATGATGGGAAAAGGCAAGACACTCCTCAAGTGCCAAAGAGAAGACAAGAATGTTAGTATCTGCAGTGACAAGAGAGGGAATTTCAGCTTGGTCAGATAATAATACCTAGACATCTCTAAACACTTAATCATTTAGAAGTACCTTAAAGGGGATGACTGCATGTACAGCATTATTACTCTGCTGGGAGCAATACAGGAAAGGGGAGGGAAAAAGTACTCAAAATAAGTCCCAGTGCTTTCTGGGAAAGCCTGAATTACATAAACCCTTTAAGAAACTATTCAGCTGAGAAAAGGCAGAATGGCTTAATCACTAAGTAATAACAGGTCAAACAGACATGTACAATGGTGTACCCAAAAATTGGGGAATATACCTTCTTTCACAAGAGAAGGAATCAGAAATATGTAAAAACTATTTTTATTTTTAGCCTAAAGTTCGAGTGACAGTGTGTACAACTGTATTCTGAATATAACATTCAGAATCCAATCACCTCACACACTCTTCAATGTAAACTATCCTAGTTTAAGCCACCAACAAGTCTTATGTGGATTATTTTAATAGCTTCTCAGTAAAGGTCATTTGGTAACATGGCCTACAAGGCCCTGCATGGCTAATCTCCCGCTCTTTCTTGGACTCATTCTTCTCCCATGCTCCCTTCTGCTCACTCTCTGGAGCTAGGCATCCTCTGCCCTTCCTCACACACTTAAGCTCTGGCCTCTATACTGGCTGTTCCCTCTGCCTCACATGCTCCTTTCCCCAGACCATCCACATGGTTGTTCCCTCACCTCTATCACCTATTACAAAAGATGTTACTTTTTCAGGGAGGCCTTCCCTGACCGCTTTTCAAAATCACAACTGTCTAACCCCACCCCAACACCCCCTAATCATCCTTCTCTGATTTATTTTTTCCTTAAAAAGTAGATATTATTATCTTTTCTACTATATACAAGTATCACTATCATCAGCCTAAACACCAGAATATAAGCTCCATGAAGACAAAGATTTTGACTCTTTTGTTCTCTCTTGCACCAACCCCCACACCTTGAATAGTTTCTGGTACATAATAAGAGCTTTAAAAATATGTGTGAGGGGTGCCTAGGTGTCTGTCGATTAAGCATCTGACTTTTGGTTTCAGCTCAGGTAATGATCTCAGGGCTCATGAGTTCGAAACCCGATCAGGATCCACATTGACAGTGCAGACCCTGCTTGGGATTCTTTCTCTCCCTGTCTCTCTCTCTCAAAATAAATAAACTTAAAGGACACTTGGGTGGCTCAGTTGGTTAAGCATCCAACTTCTTTCGGCTCAGGTCATGATCTCATGGTTCATGAGTTTGAGCCCCACGTCAGGCTCTGTGCTGACAGCTCAAAGCCTGCAGCCTGCTTCAGATTCTGTGTGTGTCTCTCTCTCTGTCCCTCCCCTGCTCACACTCTCTCTCTCTCTCAAAAGTAAATTAAATTAAAAAAATTTTTAATATAAAAAAATTAAATTAAAATTTTTAATTTACATTTAAAATCTAAAAAATTAATATAAAAAATAAAAATTTTAAAAATAATAAACTTTTTTTAAAAAAGTGTGTGAAAGGATGAATTATTGAATCAATCTATCAGTACCTTAGCTTTGAAAAGGCAAAACAATTAAACTGGAGCTAAATGGTTCTTTACTTAAAGGGCTCCCCTAAGGATTCTATGATCCTATAATGTAAAATTCTTTTTTAAATATTTCCTATTATATCAAAAGGTAGGCAGATATCAAACTCTGGTTAACAGTAATAAAAATAGGAATAATGCACTCATCAACATTAACTCCTAAAATCTGACTAAAAGCAATATGCATATACGTTAAAAAAAAATTAGCTGAACTTTCTAGTATCAAAGCATGTGCATACTTGTTTTCAACATCAGAGATGTGAAAAGTTCTTCTCAAATTAGAAGTCTTGGGGAGAAATTCAACAACATACTACATCAGCTTCTGCAAATGTACTTCCAAAAGTACCTTTCAGAGTAGTGCTAGCCTATTTGGCCTATTTTACCTCAAAAATCAGTCTACTTATTTAGAAGAACTTCACTTAATTTTTCTCTATGAGCTAAAAACAGCTACTTAGTATAAAAGTCCCAGTATCAAAGTCATACATTTCTACAATGTAATCACAAATACCGACAATTACAGTAATATTCATAAATGTTAACAATAAATATTCTGAGTTTCCTTAATAAAATATTTACACCCAGTTTATTTTCACATTTCTCATTAATCCATTTATATGCCCAAAGCACCAATAAAATGTCTTGAATTGAAGACTATCTGGCACTTTTTGCTGAGAAGAAAGTCATAAACATACATCATAAAACAAGTTATTTAATAAGGTTGTAATATTTTGTTTATTAATCAAAATCAATGTTTTAAAGACCAACATAAAATGTTCATTTGAAATCTTGTAAGATTTCTCCTGTAGGAAACTTGAGAAGCTTTGTACTCACCTCTAGATTTTCACCATCTGAACTGTCTTTTGTTTTGGATGCAGGAGGAGGGGAAGACACTGGAGGAAGAGGGCTGGTTATAATTTGGGAGCTGAAAAAGTAATAGGAGATATAACTGATAGGTAAAATACTCTGCCTATAAGATATACATTTTTTAGCATAGTTCACCTCAGCTCTGTCTGGTTAAAGCATCACTTCCTAAAGCATGTTGTGTGCAACACTAGAGTCACATTATAGCCTGGAAAAAGCCTACAGTCAACAAATATGGGCCACAGTCCTCTCGGAAGATTTCTGTGCAAGCTGGCATATTAAAGGTTTTTGATAAGTACTGTAGTTTTTTTAAAAGCCCATTTTAATTTAAACCACCATTTCCCAAATATTTCTGCCCACAAGAGCAGCCCATCTCTTTTTTTATCTTTTTACAAAATATAGACGTTAGTGAGCAGCAGACCATAATTGGGAAATACTCAATTACAGCTTACATTACATTGTAAAATCTTAACAGACTTCTAAGAAAATATTCTAGGTGGCAGAAGTAAGGAAGAAGGTAAATAAGCATGACTGGAGACCGAAGACCTCCAATGTACAGTGGAAGACAAAGTCAAGGGTCTGTTCTTTTAAAAACAAAAAATAGAAAGCAGACGATAGAAGAAAAAAAATGATCTTTCCCGTTTTTCTGTTCTTCTTCAAATGAAACAGAGAAGATAAAAACAGCAGTATCATAATCATAGTGAAAAATTCAAAAACACAAACTTAAGCCCATGGGATAATTGTAATCATTGGACTAATTCAGGAAATCTGAATTCTAGACCTCATCTGTCATTAACAAATCTCATGACCTTCACAAAATAATTTTCATCACTGAGCCTCAGGTTTCTCACCCAAAGGTTCCTATTTGTCTCAAATTCTTTAAGATTTTATGGAAACCAAAATGGCAAAGTAGAAAGAACGTGGGCTTTAGAGTCAACTCTACCATTTGCAGGATATAAGACTCTGGACAATTAACTTCTTGTTCAGTCCTTCATTTCTAAATTAGAGATATGAATATGTACTTCAGAGGATTATTAAAATGACTTAATGTATGCGGGCCCCCTCACAGTGTCTGCTACAGAGGTGGGAGTTCTTAATTGTCATTGTTGTTAACAGCTTTTAATTCAAGTACTATGGCATTTTTTTTATTATGACTACTAAAAAGGTGCAAAGCATTAAGATGTAAAACATAAACTTTACAATAAAATATCTGAGTCCACTACCATGCCCCACCATTTGTTTTATTTTTGCATGAGCAGTTTCTAACTCTTACCAAGCACTATCTTAAGTGCTTTATGTGTATTAACTCATTTAATCTTCCAACAACCTGCAAAAATCAGTTACTATTATTACATTCCCATTTTTAAGATGAGAAACTGGGGCCAAGCAGAGATTATGCACCTTACACAAGTTTACACAGCTAGTAAGTGGCAGAGTCAAGATTTTCACTCAAGGATTCTGACTCCACAGCTTGCAAAACACTGCTCTGTAATACAGTAATGTGTGTTCTGTGAGTGCATATGTCACATTTATTGGTACAACTTTAAACTTAGTACCAACTAGGGCTTGGTACATCTAAGGAAAAAGGAAAGGAGAAGTTTGAAAAGAGGGGAGACTATTAGATTTGAACATAAGTCCTCCCTGCATATCCATACCTATCTATTTCTGCAGAATTGATTCCAGAATTTGACACACTCTCTGACACTGAACCCTGACTATCCTTCTTGGTAGGTTCTAATCCATTCTTTATGTCATCAAAATTTTCATATTTGAGAGCCTGGACCAGCTGTAATAGGTACATCAACAAATCCTGGAAAACAAACAAACAAAAATAGGCTAATATTAGAAAAACAAATGCAACTGATTATAGACATCATTTATTCTTACATATCAAGCTAACAGTTTAGTTTCATCTACCACTTATCAGCTGTGCTACTTTTGGCAAGTTACTGGGTTATTTAACCTCTTGCTGCCTCACGGGGTCCTCATCTGTAAAATGGACAAAATCATCTATACCTTAGAGATAAGTTGTGAGGATTAAATCAGTTAATAGAAGAAAGTCACAAAACAGTGCTTGGCACAGAGTAAATGGCCAATAAATGCATTTAAAGTGGTATCCAAAAAGCAAGGCAGAAAACAAAAACAAGGATTAAGATGGTTCGTGTAAAACTAAAAAATTTAGAAAGGATCCTTTTTTCAGCAATAGATCCGATAACAGCATTTTATGTCTAAGATTTCATAAGAAACTCCAAATTTTCAAGTTCTCAAAGAATTCCTGTTTCATAAACTTTTCTGGTTAGGATTTTTTTTTTTTTTTAATCCTAAGTCCTTTCTTCTTTTTTTTCCTTGAGAGCTCAGGTTTTAGAGAATTTGGGTTGCTACCTAAATGGAAAAATCCTATAAAACAGACATTTTAATTTTAACACTCTTGGTTACGGGAAAAGCTTACTTTCCTGCCGACTAGCAATAATGGCTTAAAAAAACAAATGCCCAAGGTTAAATTTCCAATACTGATATTGACAATCAACACGATAATTAGGACTCAAAAGTGTCAACAAAATCGTTTTTACTTTTCTGAGTTTTCCTTTAATGTAAAAAGACTCTTCCAGTTTAATGTTTAGCATGGATATGAAGCCTATCTTACTCTCCATAAATGTAGTTCTTATCTTAGCCTTTCTCAATGACTATTAAGAAAACTCCCAAAGTGTCACTTTTAAAACCAATTATAAACTGAAGAAATCCACACAACTCAAACACTTTTTTAAAGTTTCATTATCTTCGAGTTCTAGTTGCTACTCACCTAGTTAGCCCCTCAAAACTCATAATCAGATAATTGCTGAGACTTGATGAATACCACCTCAATCTCAGTCTCCTCTTTAGGCCTATAAACCAAGTGAAATCCCCTGTCAGAACTTCAGTCAGGATCCACACTTTCCTTCCTTACTTGTAACAGCTATAGAATTTGTAGTTATTTGCTTATTTACTCTTCATCTTCTCCAGTTTACTGCAAACTCCATGAGGACAAAGTCCACTCCCAACAACCTATTTTCCTTTACTTTATACTCTACTGTATTCTTTTTCGTACCTTTTTTCTTACATTGATACAGTCAATATTTTTATCATTATCTAAATAGCGACAGGGGAAGAATACACAGGATTTCACGACTATGATTTTGCCACAAAAAAATTAAATAAAAGTTTAACTGGCCTATTCATTCATATTCAAATATATCAATGTCAGTGGCCAGAGAAATCAAATGACTGTATCAGAGCACCTCTACAGTGTTTTGTTCTCTAAAAATCATTTTTTTTAATGTCTATTTATTTATTTTGAGAGAGAGAGAGAGAGAGACAGAGAGACAGAGTTCGAGCAGGACAGGGGCAGAGCAAGAGGGAGAGAAAAAGAATCCCAAGCAGACTGTCAGCACAGAGCCCCATGCAGGGCTCGATCACACAAAGCATAAGATCACAGCCTATGCGAAAATCAAGAGCTTAACGGACTGGGCCACCCAGGTGCCCCAAAATCATTTTTTAACTGGAGTAATAAACATCTGATTTTCTACTATTATTTTGAGACTTATGACATCTAATAGCAATAGGTACGCTTTTTCTAAGGGAAAAAAGGTGAATTTCATAACAAAAAATTGATTAATATATTTAATGACAAATATCCTTCTCAGGAGAATTAAGTAATTGTGTTTCACTGCTAAGCATGCTTCGAAAATGCTGCTGAGTATATCACCTGTTATGTTTTCCCAATTATAGAAGACTTTCCACATGAAATCAAAAGGGCTATATGGTTATTAAATTCCCCACAAAGGAGGAATTCAGAAGAAAACGTTCCTCTTTTTGTCACTCATCACTATCTGATTTGTTGGTTTGGTATTCTATATTCAAACTATACTTTCCTTCATTTGTACAAAGTCTATTTGCTCATTATATAGTCACATCTTGAAAAACATAAAATTCCTCTAAGCATGAAGGACATAGCATTGGAGTAAAACAAAAGAAAAGATCAGGTTTCCATCTGAGGCAATTCAGTAAAATTTCCCAAGAGCTATGGAATATTATCTAGATAGTGATCACCATTTCTCTCAATAACAAGTTAATTCTAATGCTTCAGGGTACACAGGCAAAATTCCATATCAAAAATCACTAAGTGACTTCCCATTTCTTATTGAATTAAGAGTAATTCTTCATATAGGCATTTACAGTTAGAAGGACACAGGTTCCGATCTTACATCCTGAACAGCTAGCTACATACATCCCACATTCCAGTTAAAGTGAAATACTTGCTATTTTCTTATTACTTTTCACTCTCCTTGCCTTTGCTCATTTTGGTCTCTCCACTTAAAATGTAAACTCATGTCCAACTGTGAACATTTACTTTTCCTCTAATGAGTATCTCAAATGCCACTTCCTCCTCAAACTCTAATGGGGAACCTCTCCTTTTGAACCACACAACAATAAGAAATACAGTTTTTAAAAAATTCCTAAAGGGACACCTGGGTGACTCAGTTGTTAAGCATCCGACTTCAGTTCAGGTCATCATCTCATGGTTTATGAGTTCGAGCCCCACACTGGGCTCTGTGCTGACAGCTCAGAGCCTGGAGCCTGCTTTGGATTCCATGTCTCCCTCTCTCTGCCCCTCCCTACTCACGTTCTCAGTCTCTCTCTCTCAAAAATAAACATTAAAGAAAAAAAAAATTTATAAAAATAAAAATAAAAAATTCCTAAATAGAATATTAGCAAATTAAATTCAGAAAGGTATTCAAAGATTAAGATCTCTAAAACCTAAAAAAAAACTACCATATTTTGCAATTTAAAGTGTACACAACGTTTCTATCATTATCCTCTACCTAATAACAAAAATTCTAAAATGGTCTGGAAATAGTTCAGTACCTGCATGAATACAGCTATCTCCAGAGACAATCAAATACTAAGCTAGAAGCTTGTGAGGGAATTGAAATAAGACAATCAAAAATTAGGACTGATAATTTTTCTATTTAAATTCTGAACCCACACGAAGGTACTGTCTTGACTGTAGCCCAGAGGCCTTTAGCTAAACGCTATAACTCATATCAAACATTGAGAATTAATGATTTAAGTTAAATTTCCAATTAATTTCACAATAAATATTTCAACATTTCTACATTTCAAATAAATATGTAATAAATTGTACTTGTGGTACAGTAAAGACAGTGAGGAAGAAGATAATATGCTGAATCACAATGCTTAGGATTGCTTTTTGACAGGAGAGTAAAGAACACTGTTCCAATAAAATTATACAACAGCTGAGATTTGCCTCCAAATAATCCGGTGAGGGGTAGGAAAAGGAGAAGAGAAAATAAGTGGTGTTACAGATGAAACAAGACTAGCTGTGAGCTGGCAACTGAAGATGGGTAAATTATATGTGAGCATTCACTAGACTATTTACTTTAGTGCTCACATTTTACTATAATTAAAGACATACATCGACCTTAGTGCTATGTTTTGCCACTACAAATTCAAAATGACTTTTTTTAAAAAAAGATCTTCAGTATTAGTTATTCTATGGAAACAACATTGCTATATACATCGAGGCTTGAGAAAAGTTATCCTGTATCCCATAAGCCCTGCAGGCTAGCATAAATTATTAGGTTATGTTTGGAAAAGGCATTCATTCACCATATAAAAATTAGTACGTTAAAAAACTTGCTGGATTACTCTATCTTATTAGGAATAACTCCAATTCAAAATCCAGCAATGCTTTGTGTCCACAGAGTGTTCCTCCTTCCCTGGTGGTTTTATATGTATATAAATAGCCAGCATAAAGTTTGCAGGCTTGGCTTTCCAGAGGATTCAAAACCACCTTCAGAAAATCTACATATACACGTAATTGTCAGCAGCTGAAAGTTTAAAGGAGAAGTTTGAAGGAGAATAAGATGACCATGCATCTCTATGCTTTAAAGGCCCCAAGGGCTTCTCAAGGCTGCAATTAAATGTGGCTTGTTGTATACTGACTGATAGAGGGGATCTGAATTATTCCCTAGCTGGTGCCGCATTAAACCATTTTTCATTAGAATTCCTTTTTCCAGACAGAGCAATACAAGCTCTGCTGCCAGGTAAATGTCCTGGGAGAGATTGTCCTATCATGTAACAGATCAGGAAGTAAATTTTCATTTCACAGAAGAGTCCTTGGAGGAATATTTTAATTTTACTTCTGAAAACACACCTAGTATATCCTCTTCCCTTCTAAAAATCTCCCTTTCTCTCTCTCTGGTCTACCTATCTCTCGCTCTCTCCCTCTCTCTACCACACACACACACACACACACACACACACACACACTGGACTGAGTGGGGAGGAGTAAATGAGTCTATAATCAGGCTCTAGTTTAAAATGTACCCAAAGAAGAGTAATGAGTAACAATGTACCTCATCATCTGCCTGTCGCAACCGGGCAACAGCATAACGCCTCACAGTTGGATTGGTGTAATGGGAGGATAAAAGCTCCAAGGAGTCCTCTACATCCATTGGCTTCCATTTTCCTAGAAGTTCCAATGCCTGTTTAGCCTCCTGAGGTAAATCCCAATTAACACATTTCAAGAATTTTGTTAAAGCCTAAAATCAGAAAAGATTTTAACATTAGAAACAACAGCCTATTACCTGGGAAAAGGAAGGTCAAGAGTGAGTAGGCAGAGTTTCCCACTTGGTCCTGATGACAAAGTCACAGAATTGATGACAGACTCCATGTGTAACCACTAAACATAGTTACACATATGTTCCTAGAAAAATACTGCAGGACAGAAAGGGAAAAAAAAAAAGCATGTTCCCTGTAACTTTACATTTTTCAGCTTAGTTTTTTCTTTGTTTTTTTAAGGTTTTATTTATTTTTAACAGACAGAGAGACAGAGCGTGAGTAGGGGAGGGGCAGAAAGAGAGGGAGACACAGAATCCGAAGCAGGCGCCAGGCTCTGAGTTGTCAGCACACAGCCAGACACGGGGCTCGAACCCACAAGCCGTGATGAGATCATGACCTGAGCCAAAGTCAGACACTTAACGGACTGAGCCACCCAGTCTGAACCCACATGAAGGTACTGGCTTCTACCTTGTACCTTGTACCAGGCGACGCTACATTTTTCAAGTTAAACCACTATACAGAGCACTACAAATTTTTAAGTTTTCTTTGACTTTTCTTCATTTTCCTTTTTTATTTTAAAATAGCACAGACCTTGGGGTGCCTCCTTCAGTGAAGTATTCAAATTCGGCTCAGGTCATTATCTCACCGGTTCCTGAGTTCAAGTTCTGGATTAGGACTCTGCTGACAGCGCGGAGCTTGGAGCCTGTTTCAGATTCTGTGTCTCCCTCTCTCTCTGCCCCTCCCCCTGCTCTCTCTCTCTCTCTCTCTCTCTCAAAAGTAAATAAACATTAAAAAAAATTTTTTTAAATAACAAAATAGTGCAGGCCTCAAGACATGGAAATAAAGAGGCGTACATGTTCTCATGAGATGTTTTACAAACAACCTTCATTTTACAACATCAACATGGGACATAAAATATTGCAGCCAATAAATAAAAAGAGTTCAAAGTCAAGCAAAGGTACAATCCCTACCACGGACCTCACTCTCAAACCTCTCCAGGATCACTGGGTTTCCTAGATACTCACACATGAGGGCTCAAACTAAATTAAATATGTACATCTCTTACACAGAGAAGTAACTATTTTAAAAGACAAACAAAAACTCCACACAAACAAGCATAGAGAAAAACACAGAAGCAGCAACAAATATTCTATGATTCAGCTACCTGTTTGTAGTATCTTTCTGGAACCTCACTTCTTTAGACAAGCAGCATAACTATCTAAAGTTTTTACAAGATTTTCCAGGTAAATAAATGACCTTGGAGCATATCATTCATGGTTCCATACATAATAAGTGCTCTTTTAACAAGGTTGTGTATTTGTTCTCCATAAAAAACTATCTCTATTGTCACATCTCCCTACTGGGAACAGTTTCCTGGCTGATCCCATTTTCTTCTTTCTCTTTGTCTATGAATTCCTCTCTTGAACAAAGATAACTTTAAAATTTTAAATTCCTGGGGCACCTGGGTGGCTCAGTCAGTTGAGCATCCGACTTCGGCTCAGGTCATGAATTTGCAGTCTGTGAGTTCGAGCCCCGTGTCGGGCTCTGTGCTGACAGCTCGGAGCCTGAAGCCTGCTTCGGTTCTGTGTGTCCCTCTCTCTCTCTCTCTCTGCCCCTCTCCTGCTCACGCTCTATTTCTCTCTGTCTCTCAAAAATAAACGTTAAAAAAAAATTTTTTTTTTTTTAATTTAAAATTCCTGTTCTGCCCAACTAAAATCTTTTCATTAGTAAACTAATCCAGTTCTGAAAAAAATGCCCTTTTGGACAACAAAATACAGTTATTGGTTAGTATGACATAAAATGAACCCTAATGCCCATGACCTAACTTATTCTTGATTTAAGTAAATTAAGCGAAAAGGCCCGATGGAGATTATCTAGTCCAGTGCTCAAACTGTATATAATCTCAGTGAAGTCAGTGGCTTGCCTGTCACCTCAAAATGGTAAGAAGCTACACCCAAAACTGGGATCCACTAACTCTGAGCCCATGCATCTTTCACCAGATGGTTCCTCCCTACCATTAAGGCACTGCCATCTCCTAATTAGCTAAATCCATGCCCCGTAGAGCCACTATTCCATCAACACTGATCTCCTAAATCCATTACCAATTCCTGTCCATTATTTCCCAAGCAATATTTCCTGCATTTTTCCCCTCAGCTTGATTCTCACTTTGAGCTCTTCCTTTAGTACTTACCTCAATTTTAACCCTTTCATTCAAATGATGCTCTTCTTAACTGCCAAACACTTTTGTGGGCATTCTTATCTCTACAACTGGAGTCTGTTCTGAAAGGTAGCTATCCATTTCTTCAGTACCGACAGCATGCCATTTAGCACAGTGCTCCCTCTCCATGTAAGAACACAGACCACCCTTCTAACTTATTCCATGCATTTTATTTTTCACTTCTAGAATGCATTTCTATGTTGAATGTTGAAACAAAGCAATACTTCTTAAATAACTACAGCAAAACCTTCTCCATTTCACAGCACATCAGCAGTCTTAATAGAAATGTGCAGATATGTACTTACAAGCAAATCTTGCAGCATGCTGATGTACTCAGCTCAATAACTGAAACAATCTAACCCCCAGATTCTCAGATTTACAGATTTACTAGTAAGATTTATAGCATGCTGCTGCCAAGGAACTTAAGACACTGTACAAAGAATTATACAACTTTCTAATGCTGAATGTTACAAATGTAAGCAAAGAGGTAGTAGAATGAAGAAGGAAAACAAGGAGAAGGGAAATGAGAAAGATAGAAAATATAAGAATTTGAAGCAATAATAATAATAATACTTAATTCCTGGCCCTTTAAAGATGCTGTACTGATGTATGTAAATTTAAGGATTCAAAAGCAATTTTATCTTCAGAGTTTCCACTGATAAATGGAGAGTACAGGCTTTCGAGCCAGAGTGTTTGAGGTCAAATCCTAATTCCCAGCTCCATGACTTTTTGGCTGAGTCACCTCTAGCACATTATTTAACTTTTAAGTAACTTGTCCTATAAAGTTGCAGTAATGATTAAATAAGTTACTGAATGCAAATGTTTAGAACAGTACTTTGGAAATAATATATATTTGATGTTAATTATTTTATCATCTGATATTATTGTTATTCTACTTCTGATGTTGGGTACAATGTCAAATGACAACATTACCACTTTTATTGCCATGTTTTAAATAGCAGTATTTCCAATTTTTTTTTTAATGTTTATTTTTGAAAGAGAGATAGAGAGCAAGCAAGGGAGAGAGGGCAGACAGAGAGAGGGAGACACAGAATTGGAAGCAGGCTCCAGGCTCTGAGCTGTCAGCGCAAAGCCTGATGAGGGGCTCAAACTCACAAACCGTGAGATCATGACCTAAGCCAGACACTTAACCGACTGAGCCACCCCAGCGCCCCTAAATAGCAGTATTTCATTAACCTCCCTTCTGATCTTAGAACCTCTTCACTATTATCTCCTATTCTTAGAATCACATTCACAATCACTTCAGAGCTGAAAAAAACTATGTTCATCATATATATCTCTATTTTTAACTTCTACCAACTAAGTTATGGGAAATTTCTAATTTGTTGCTAAAGGGAAATCTATTCCTCTACTCAGGACACTTCTGACAACAAATGTGTCGTTTTCCACACCAAACAATTGCTTAATTCTCTGAGAACACCAACTAGATGTCCCAAAATCTAGTTCAATTCTGAAACTACCTGGAGTTACTGAAGATTCCACAGGTTAAAGGGTCAGTCTCACAAAACTGCTTCCTGTTTTAGAGCCAATTACAAATTTTGGATCCCCAGGTTGCCCACACTTGTGTGTGACTTGGCTACAAATCAGAAGTTACCAATGACACCTTCCTCAGGCTCAGTAATTTGCTATAACAGCTCACAAAACTCAGAAATACTTTACTTATTACTACTGGTTTATTACAAAGGATACAAAATGAATAACCAGATGAAAAGGTACATTGGACAGGTCTGGAAGGGTCCCAAGCAGAGGTGGTTCTGTCCCTATAGAGGTTTGGATGTGCCACTCTCCTGTCACATGAATGCGTTCACCAACCCAGAAGCTCTACAGACCTTGTCGTTATAGGTTTTCATGAAGGTTCCATTACATAGGTTTGATTTATTCTGGCCAGTGTTGATTAATGCAATGCCTAGTCCCTCTCCCAGAAGTCATGGGGTGGGGTTGAAAATTCCAACCTTCTAATCATATTCATCTGGTTGGTTCCTCTAGCAACCAGCTCCATCTTGCAAGAATCACCTCATTAGCATAAACTCAGGTATGGCTGAAAGGGGCTTATTATGAATAACAAAAAGACACCACCCCCATCCCTACCACTCAGGAAATCCCCAGGGCTTTAGAAACCGTGCCAGAAACAAAAACCAAGTATATATTTCTTATTAGATCACAGTATCACAGCTGTGCTTCTAATTTCAATATTGAAAATATCTGCTCACCCTGCTCCTTCCACTTGCCCTATTTCATTATTTCAGGCACTCAAGCCTAACTCCTGGGAGTTGTCACCAAGTCATCTTACACATTCTCCTCTCCTTCCCCTGCCCTCCAAGATCACTCTCAAAATCATACATGAGTCTCCTAATTAGATCTCTTCCTTCATTCTCAGATCTGCTCCAACCCACCCTGATTCAACTTCCTTAAAACATCACTTCTTAAAAGACATACTCTGTTGCTTTAGTGGTTTCCTATCACCAGTGAAATCCAACTCCCAAGCTAGAATCCAAGGCTCAAACTGACTCCAACTTGTTTATTTCATAACCATTCACACAAATTTTTCTGTCTCTGAACTTAACATGCTGCTTTACTCATGCTTTTCTTCTCCATGAAAAATGATCATCACATAAAAAATATCATCGAAGCTTATTCAAACTTTAAGACCAATCTTTTGCTCTGTGAAATTTTCTTCATATCATAGCACACGGATCTTGCTATACTCTACATATCTATTATAGTAATTACCTAAATGTTTATTGGAGAATAACCTTTAATCAATTTACATGCTTATGTTTCCCCATTTTGATTCTGTATAAATATCCTTTCCCTAAAAACAGTTTTAATTTATATGAAGACAGAGAAATGGTATCTCAAAGCCTAGAGTCTAAATATTACTAGGCCAAAGTGGTAACTTTGCTTGCTGAAGTGAATTCATTTCTGCTCCTCATCGACTTCTTGACAGCACAAATATGATTATTGTCCTGATGTTACGGTCCCAACAGCTACTTCAGGAAAAGCCTCATATGAACATTCAGTGCATCACTATTACCTCCACTGTGTGACAGTTCCTATGCTTTTTTTCCCCCAAAGATAACAGAAAGGCATTAAGAAAGTAATTTTCAATTAACATTTTTATAAGAAGCCATTTACCATTTATTGGTTTTGAAAAGTTACAATATTCACATTTTGGATTTCATAATAATAAGCCACTTTCCATACTATGTAGAAATAGTTCTACATAGTATGGACCACAAATTTTTAAAATCTTCCTGAATTTCACTGGTTTTGCTAGATAAAGTGATTACTGTGAACTTCGTAGGTGCAACATCACATCCAGAGTAGAAGGTTTTCATCCAAAATACTTAAGACAGGTCATTTAGAAAAAAATAGGTGGAAAGACCAAATTTAATTAAAAAGTAAATAAGAAATGTAAGTTTGTAAGAACTAATTTCCACCAATTTTTGACCACTGCTTTCTCTCCACCAAATCTTTTCAGCTTCAGGGCCCAATGCCAAATAACCTAAATCAGTTTCAGAGAAACTGACATGGAAAGAACTTCTTTGTGTAAGTAAATTAAGGGACAGGAGTACAAGAGTATTTGTTTTCTACAAAACCCATTTTAAATTATTACAAAGACACAAATGTGGCTGTGTGAATAATTCCTCTGGTCACTTGAAAGCCAATATATATATCTGGTCTACTGAAAAGTGCTTCCCAAACATTAAGAAATATTGTTTGTTCTACTCTAGTGATCATAAGAATCCTATAATGCATCCTGAGAACTGAAGTTTCATCACCCACATTTCAAAAACTTGAAATCAACTAGTTAAATGAAACTTGTCATATACTTTATATCACTTGAGCATTTTATTTCTTTTGCACATATCTGGAAGTAATTGAATTTCGGTGGGAAGTGACTACTTGTTTAAACAAACAATTTTTCTTGCAAGTGTTTCTACCTAAGGCAGTTCTGCTCTGTAAATCTTTTCTATGCTTCTTGAACCCATACATTCTAACAGGTTTAATTCAATATCTTGCTGTATGTTTTAGCAAACACTCTTCTACATTCAAGATGCAATTTCTGTGACCAAGGTTTTTCTTCATTTAACAGAGTATCATGTACTAACTCAATTTTTTTATGAAACCCAGAATCACAACCTAAGTTTTTATTGATGAATATTTCCTTTTTTGCAGTCATGAAGAGAATAACACTCAAAGCTATAGGAAATTTAAAATTCTTCTTTCACTCTTGTTAAGGATGTAAAGGAGAGTTAATATAATTCATCTACAAAGAATTTCCCAAGGCATCAATAAAAGATAAAGAAGTAAAGCTGGAAAGTTTAAGATGAGCTGCAATTGAATTTTTACCTTTACTTTAGAAATGAAAAGAAATAAAATTGTTTCAGAAAAACAGGTTAAAGTAGCTAAAGACTGTCTCATGAGATTGTAAAACATATTCATTCATTCTCATATAATTATGTAATAGCTTTCTGACAGATATTAATTTTCCTGATGCTGCTATGTTTTGTGCCCAACACATTTCATAATTCCTGCTGAGGCATGTACGTGATGTTGCAAATATTTTCTCTAAAATCCACTAAGTTCTCTTCTTATTCACAGATGTGAGCACATCAAGATGGTATAAGAGCTTTGTGCTTCTTGCACAGGTTCCTTAATGTCTTTAAGACTCAAGCTTCCTCATATATAGAACACTCATGATCACACCAACATTCTGGGGTTGTTGTGGGATTTAAAAGATCCCTGGCATACTGTGGCTGATTAACAGATACTGGTTATTATTCTTATATCTTAAGAGTTAGCCCTTGAACCTATGTTCTAAGAATTTACAGACTATTTTAAGAACTAAAAGAGACTTGAAGTTCACATTTAATCAACTCATATTAAATATGAGAAACTAAAATTCAGACAGGTGGAAGTGATTTGCCAGTACTCAAAAAGCTTCTTAGTGGCAACAGTAAGACTCAGAACCAAGTCCCTAGACTGTAATCTAGTACTGACTACTTTATCCTAATTCTCTCCAGAAACTTAGTAACTCCATGGTTTCATTAAGAAAAGCAAATGTCTAGTTCTGACCTTGCCTCTATTCCGCATGCCAAGATGGATCCCACTCTATGACTCAACTTATACATTTCAAATTACATTTCTCATACTCCCTCTCCAGCCACATCTCCTCCAAAGTTCTATATTCCTTTTAATAACATAAATAGTTTGGTAGTCATCCAAGTTCAAAGAGGTGAGAACCATGAAGATAGAGGTGAAACATTTACTCTGCATCTACTATGTGCCAGGTACTTGGCCAGGTTATTCACCAGTATTACCTCACCTACCAAGGATTGTCATCACCAGAAAAATGAGGAAACCAAGCTTCCAAAGCAATTCTCCTCACCTTACCTAGTAAGAATAAGTAGTGGTACCAAAAGTGAACCCAAGTCTCTCTGATTTAACCCATTCAAACTATGCACCTATACATAATCTATGCAGCAACAAACTGGTACATGTATCTTTGTGTATATGCCCTTTGTAATATTTAAAAAATGAAATATCATATATATTGCTCTATAGCATGTTTTTATTTTGACAATAACATTTTATTTCCATGGCAGTTTTACCTCTCCTGTTCATTAGTAACAAATTTTGCAAATAAATCTGATATATGAAAATATTCAAGATACTCACTTTTTCTTGATTAGTGAGATAATATCTAAACTTCCAAACAAGATCTTGTTCTTCATATGTAAGTTGCTTGGTTGGTGGATAACTCACAATAATCTACAACAAAGAAAAAAAGAACTACGTTGGTTAAATATGTTCTTCCTATGTATTTCCATTTCATTTAAAATTTTTCATTTATTTAAATATTTCTATAATAGAATATTACAGAAGTAGAGAAATGTACATGAAGCAGAGTAAGGCTTAAATTTGCTGCACTTCTCAGTCCAAAAAAGGATATTATTAGAGTGCAGGGACAGAAAAAAACGATGTAATAAGTCACACTCCATATAGAAATCTGTAACTACAGAGCTCATTTAATTCAACCAAAAATACACCATATCAAAATAACAAAATCCCCCTTTCTTTCCAAAAGGAAAAAGGAAATAAATAATGAACACTTTCCCTGTCAAGTCAAAGCACACAACAATGCATATCTGCACACCAAGACTTTCCCTCAGGCAATGTACCTTGGGGCCAGTTTCTATATGGTGGCCAGACCACTATATCAAGAAAGTATATACTATTTGTCTCTCTGTCTCCAGGATTAATATATTTTCTTAAAGCCCCAAAATTGATTTCAAAAAACATACAGAAAATGCAAAATTGTTGAAATTACGCAGATTTCATTACCCTGGAAAACACATGCACCTGAATCACTTTCAAATGAAGTGGTTATCACATCAATTGCAACTAAATTACACATTTCATTATTTTTATATTATTAGTCCATAAATTCTCTTACATTTAGTTGATCTCTTGTGGCAGCGTTAGGTTTGAGATCATGGTCAGAAGGTCCACTTCTTAAACTCCGGGCAAGCTTGTGATGTTTGCTCTCAACTAAATTCTCCTATAAATTATTTATAAAATTAATCAATAATGTAAACTTCATCAAAAGGAAGTTTCAATGGCCAATTAGAAATATAAAAGTAAGTAGTTGCTTACTTAAAACCATTTTAAAATAATTAACATTTTATTCTTGTTACAACTTTCATCCCCTGTGTATGTTTCTTTTAAATATCACCATATTGAGATAGGGAAACTAAATATGCCTTATGCTTCACTAGTGCCATAATATGCACATACCGTTCCAGCTTCTTAAAATATCTCATTATACCCCCTCGTTCTTCATATATTCAAGGCTTTCATACCCACTCGGGTATCACCTTTACTCTAAAATCTTCCCTGACAACCCAGACTAAAGCATTCCCTCTTCCTATGAGCTACTAATGACCCTGGGACATCTGCCAGCAGTGACTGATGGAAGGAATGGTGACCATAATGCTTGAACATACATATGTATACTTGGTATGGACTATTTTAACTATAGCCAAAGCCATTACTTTTGAACATACTGTCTTTGCTTAAGGGATTTTTTTATTTTATTTTTATTTTGCATGTGTGGATTATCTGTTCATATCTTTTTCCTAATTTCCAATTGGCTTTCTGGTCCTTTATTACTTCAGTTTTTAAGAATCCTCAATACATTAGATACTCATCCCTTTGTCTGTGATGTAGGTCAAAAAGAGTTTCTTCCAGTTTGTCACTTGTCTTTTGACTTTGTTACAGTGTTTTGCCATATGATTGTTTTAACGTAGTCACATGTATCAATCATTTCTTTTACGGTCTCTAGATTTTGAGTCATAACATGATTACAAAGCTTTCCCTACACTGACAGTAAAGTACTAGTAAAGTTTCATTTTAATACTTAAATCCCTGATCTATTTGGAATTTTTCTCTACGTATGATGTGAAGTATGGATCTGACTTAATCTTTTTCGAAATGTATGATGTGAGGTATGGGTCTGATTTTATCTTTCTATAAATGGCTAACCAGTTCCCCACGACTATGTTCCAGTAATGAAATGCCACTAAGTATCATATACTAATTTGCATATGTACTTGGATCTATTTCTGAGCTTTTTCTGCTGTTCTATCAGTCTATCTGTGTCTATCTGTGTATGTACACGTGCTAGTGCATGTGCTTATAATTACAGAAGTTTTATAGTGCTTTATTCTCTGATTCAGTAGTATAATAGCTGGGGTTTTTTTTTGTTATTAAAATATAGTCCTCTATTTGGTAAATAATCATGACTACAAACTGAACTAAATTTTTGAGCACAGGGGATAAGGAGAGTAGTTTTGGTTTTTGTTTTAGTTTTGGATTTCTTTCTATCTTTTTAGTGTTTGCCCACTTGCATTTAAAACTTTTTTTGGGGCGCCTGGGTGGCGCAGTCGGTTAAGCGTCCGACTTCAGCCAGGTCACGATCTCGCGGTCCGTGAGTTCGAGCCCCGCGTCAGGCTCTGGGCTGATGGCTTGGAGCCTGGAGCCTGTTTCCGATTCTGTGTCTCCCTCTCTCTCTGCCCCTCCCCCGTTCATGCTCTGTCTCTCTCTGTCCCAAAAATAAATAAAAAACGTTGAAAAAAAAAAATAAATAAAAAAAAAATAAAACTTTTTTTAATTGTTTTTAAATTTTTTTTAATATTTATTTATTTTTGAGAGAGAGAGAAAGACAGAGCTCAAGCCAGAGAGAGGCAGAGAGAGAGGGAGACAGAATGTGAAGCAACCTCCAGGCTCTCATCTGTCAGCATAGTGCCTGATGTGGGGCTGGAACTCACCAGTAAGATCATGACCTGAGCCAAAGTCAGACGCTTAAACGACTGAGTCACCCAGGTGCCCCTGTTTTGTTTTGTTTTAATTACAGTATCCATAATGTTAAAGCTATAATTTTTTTTTTTTTAAGCTTTATTTATTTTTGAGAGAGAGTGCAAGCGGGAGAGGGGCAGAGAGAAAAGCTAGACAGGAGATCCAAAGCAGGCTCCATGCTGACAGCAGCAAGCCAGATGTGGAGCTAGAACCCAGGAACCACAAGATTGTGATGCTGGGCCGATTTTGGACACTCAACTTAGCCACCCAGGCACCCTAAAGCTATTAACTCTTGATGAGTATCTTCTTTAGAAAAGAATACACTAAAAATACAAACATCTCATTTACTGGACTTTTTGGTAGGAGTAACAGTGCTAACTAAGGTCCTGGTATAAAAAACTTTTTTTTTTCTTACATTTTTTTTAAATGTTTATTTACTATTGAGAGACAGGGGGAGACAGCATGAGCAGGGGAGGGGCAGAGAGGAGGAGACACAGAATCTGAAGCAGGCTCCAGGCTCTGAGCTGTCAGCACAGAGCCCGACACAGGGTGCCCCATGGACTGAGCCACCCAAGTGTCCCCAAAAATCTTTTTTACTGTTGGCCACTTTGAAGGTAAGCATAAAATATGTCCATTCATATGTTTCAAATATCCAGAATAAAAAATATATCATCTTATAATGAAAATTCAGTTTCAATTTTAGACATATTAACTCGAACTTATTATACTATGCATAGGGACTGTGAAGGAATTCAGGATGTTTGTTTCTAAAAGATTTGCAAGTGACCTTTTTTTCCCTAATTTTTATGTTTTTCTGCCATCTCTTCCTTTGGTGTTGGGCCATCAGTTATTACTTCCTGCTTTAATGATGTGTATTTACCTCTATCATCATGTTTTTATCTTCTAATATGCCACTTTTAATCCACTTTGGTCTGATTAGGAAGGTAACTAATCCAATTAGAAAGGTAAAAAAAATAACAATAAGATGGTTCAGAGTGATGTAAAGGAGTTTTAAGTGTGAATATCATGGTATCCATTATGATACTAAAAGTATTTTTTGCCTGAAACTTTCTAAATTTAAAGTCATCTAATTAATCCTCTGGTACAAAGTAAGAATTCTTCCTGTTTCCTATCACTGAAAGTGCTATCATCTCAAACTTCCATATGTAGGTATCTCTCAAAATCATCCAAGTCACCATGATCCAAATAAAAAAGTTCTTGTAGCTACAACAATCTTCCATATTTTCCAACAAAATCAGTCTCCCTATAATTGTCCATTGAGCCTACAGTTTCATTCCAGTATAAACAAACTCCCCTTCCACATGACGACAACCTTTCAAATACCTGTTCCCTAAGTTCTCAAGACTACATTCCCTAACTCTTCCAATAATCAAATAAAATGGTTCCCCAATACTATACTCTCCTGACCTTATTTTTAGGTGTTGATACTGTAAAAGTTCACTGAACTTGAGTCCAGATAGCTAAAATGGGCTTATGAATTACTTTTAGGTGTCTGAGTTAGTTACATACTTTTTTAAAAGAAAGTGTATGTGTGGATCCAAGTCATAATCACTGTGGAGAAACACACTTTCATAAGAAATTTGGCAATAACTCACCATAGACATCTGAGGATCAGGAACCTTCACTATCTCAAAGCTTGTTAAAATTGGAGATGACTCATCACCATCCTGGGTTACAGTGTAGTAAGTTAAAAAACAGATAAAATTTAACCAAATAGTAAAAAACAATACATGATAATGCACATCCTATGTATTTTAATTCTATTTAATGAACATCATTCCTCCCTTTTAAAAAAAAGTATCTTCTTTCAACTGTATTTTAAAATACATATCCATTTTTTACCTGTTGTTGCTGAGGAAATACTTTGGGAAAAATAAAATCTAACAAAAAGTTGTTACAGTTTTTAGATATATTAGATATAGAAATTAGTAGATTGTTTTTGTAAGTTTTTTTAACTGTTTATAATGATAATGGGTCAAAATTAGTATGTCCTCATTTTCCAACTTAAAACAAGAAACCACAAAGTATAATTAAAATATAATAAGTATAAATATGAATAAAATGCACAAGGGATGTGTTGCATTATTTGCAAAAACTACTGAGTAGATGTTGGTAACTTTTCAAATTATCACAATAAAGTTCCATTCAAAGAAGTCAAATTTTAGGTCTGGAGTTAATGTTACTGAACTTTATACACAGAGACTCAGCAGCATTGCTTCTTAGAGGGACACCTCCTCAATGCAATGCAAACTTGAATAAAAAGAATCAATCCATCAATTCTTAAGAAATAAAGCTGCCTTATTTTGTTGGTATTATCGTTTTTGAAGAGTATTGGCTTTTATTTTTATCCAAATCAGGCAAGAGAGGTAATTCAGCATAATAAATGTCACTTTGTACATAGTGGGAAAAGCTAAACTAATTAAGGGCAAAATTCATTTCTTCCTAACTGTACATCTTGGATCAAGTTTTTCTGTCAATTTCCAAATGCTAGTATTTCCTTTGTTAGATAATGTGCACAAAACCAGGAGAGACTGAAATAGGGGAAGTACTGTGACTTGACTTTAGTTCAATAATTGAGTCTTACAGAAAACCACAAATTCCCACAGCCGTTGTTTAACAGGCTGGTTCTCAGTCACAATACCAGAAGACACATTTATCAGCCCAACTGTGACAAGTAATCTTCACTAAGGCTATCTGTCACAAAAGACAGGTGACAAGAAAGTCTATTTCCATTAGATTCAATACACTGGCCCAGCAATCTTTACACTAAGTGGAAATATGACAGGGTAGGTAGACAGGCATTAATTTATGAGCAATTTTCAAGAAGCAGTAGAAAGGGGTCAAGAACCTTTTCAAAAATACTTGAAATTCTTCTAATTTTTGTTCTGTTATTATTTCATCTATTATCAAAGCTGTCTCTCAAAAGATTCTTCACATCTCTTATGTTTGAAAGTACCATTTCCATTATCATGTTTTTGCAATATAAACTCCACATGGGCAGGAAATAATGCTTTAAATTATATGATATATAGTATTAAATGTAAAATGTGAGTTTATTAAGTGTATTAGTGACAAAATAATTTCACTCATCTGTATTTCCCACTGTTTTTAATGCAGTTTTTCTAATGAATTAATAAACAATGTTAAATAGTATACCTTCCTAATGTCTTTTTACCAAAGACTATCATTTATAAAATAAAAAGCTGAAACAAGTTAACTTTTCCTAACCTTTTATTAAAGAGAAGGGGTACAAGCCTAAGAGAAAAAGATATATGTTAACTTGAAAAGTACCAAAAAAATGATCATAAATGAACTATATAAACCTTAAAACTCCATTACAAAAAGATCTTTCAAATAATTTATAGTTATAAAAAGATGTATATTTTCAAAAATCACTGAGACAGCTTTAATAAATAACACTAGAGCGTAAATATAATTTAGAAGTGCTGCCTCTAATAAACAAATATACTGCATATAACTATATACTAGAAGAAATATTATTCTATTATGCCACGTATCAAAAAGTCTGTCCTCACCCACGATGATTTAAGCACCTAAGTATTTCCACAATACCTGGTTTACATAGTTCTGAACTATGCATGCAATCATTTCTATAGTGCTTAAATTAAGACCCTTCAACAAGCATTAAAGGCACAGTTATTTTTCATCTAGCTACATATCAAATATACAAGTACTTTCTTCTGCATAATGAGCAGACCAGAACAAATCCATAAGTGCGTACTTGTTATCACTCAGTCAGATAACATAGTTTTCTTAATTCTGCATTAATTATATATAAAAAATACATATTTAGAATGGCTTTCATAAGCATACTTATGTTAGGATCACATATACAATTCCAACACATTATATATGCTTACTCAAATAAGAAGTATACCCTTAATTTTCAACACCTTATCACTTAAAAAATTATTCTTTTTATTTTTCAAATGAATATCAATTGTTAACAAAGCTATTGCTTTAATGTCCTACTTGTCAATTTACAAAACAATTAATCAAAAAGTTTTTAATCTGTTGCATATTTATTGAATTCTGGAACCCAGAACTCCATTACATGAATGATCGGTTTTTGTAATCTTGTTGTAGCTATATGATCTGATTTGTGTATACACAAACAGCTGTGGCTGACAGCTGTCTGCTGCTATCCTGCAACCAAATAATTCATCTCAGCAGGTACAACAGTAATTTTTTTTAATGTTTCCCCTCCCCTCTACTTCAGAGACTATAAACAGTTCCAAGACAAATACCTTTTCATAATAAACAATACCATATTCCTTATCATCACACTTGACACATCGAAACTCAACCATCAAGTACATGAAATTAGAACTTCGTTTTTCACTCTAAAAAAAAAAAAGATTTTTATGAAAAATAATGATCTTCAACATTCCCTTAAAGGATCAGTAATACATCATTATTTCCAATTCAGTAATACATGACCTATCAAGTACAACTTAAAATGTAGTAAATTTTTATTGCATTATTATAAACACACTGTTTTATACAGTACTGCTATTTTATTTTATATAGCACCATTGTTTTATAAAGTAGTGTCTACTATTCTCCTATAACTCCCTCCTCAAAGTCAATGACATTTCTGGTTTATTCTAGTTTGGATTATATTATATAAAATCTTGGAAGGTATTTTATATACATTTTTATGAAAACTATTTTATTTCAGAAATAAAGATGTTTTGTACTTCTAATTTAAGCAAATAACTGTTTATCCTTAAACCATATGTCTAAGTATGTAAATTAAGTAAAGTATATAATTAAAGACAGAAGCTATTTGAGCTTCCCAGATACAACCTTTACAAGTTATTCACAATTCACAAATGGTCTTAAGATAACTGGCAATCATTTATACATTTTTATCAATATACTTTAAATATACTGGGAAATAGTTACTTTTCGCCAACATAAAAAAATATTGCATGTATAAATGTGTCCTCTTAAGGAAAAAGCAAACACTAGGACAATAATAAAGTGAAAATAAAATGAAGTCTAAAAGGGTGATAAGTCTTAACCCAGTTTTAAAAATGGTATTAAATCTGTATGTATAAAATCATAAAGGTCTAAAGAAGTCACTTAAATTGTTCAGCTTTATGAAGCATATAATAGTCTAATTATGGTAATGGCAATGCTGTCCTATCTTTTAAAGAAGGGAAGGTGAGTAAGGCTGGACAAAGTAAGCTGTGACACAGCTTCTTCTACACTCAAGGGTATCTAAGTTGAAGAACAGAAAAATGAAAACACTGATTTAACTATTTTAGGAATGTAACTATTATAAAAATTCAAAAAATAAATTTTTCTTTCAGTTTCAATATGAAAATGTATTATGAATAAATTTAGAAAAGATGCCCAGTTTATTCATACTGAATGTAAGTATTGTTAAACAAAACACTCTTTTTTTTTTAAATAAACTATAGTAGAACTTAACTTTTATAAGTGTTCATTGTAAATTAAAAATTTCTCTCTTTCGGGGCGCCTGGGTGGCTCAGTCGGTTAAGTGGCCGACTTCAGCTCAGGTCATGATCTCACGGTCCGTGAGTTCGAGCCCCGCGTCGGGCTCTGTGCTGACAGCTCAGAGCCTGGAGCCCGTTTTGGATTCTGTGTCTCCCTCTCTCTCTGACCCTCCCCTGCTCATGCTCTGTCTCTCTCTGTCTCAAAAATAAATAAAACGTTAAAAAAAAAAAAAAAATTTTTCTCTCTTTCAACCTGCTAAAAAAACATTCACAGAATATAAAATAAGTCAGTTATGCCCTGTGGTAATCACAGTAAATTAGGCATATCACAAAAATTGAAATTCCTTTCTCCTAATGTGATTAAAATAATTGTTCTATTACCCAGACACAGAATGTTAGGCCAAACATGTAGTGTGTCAGTGCAAATATATAAAAAAGAAAAGAAAATTTTGTTCTAACTTTCGGAGTTTCACGGAAGCCATCTTTTAATTAAACATATTTTGGGCCAGTAAACAAGATTAAAAAACAAACAAATTACTTTGAACCATGTAACTTTACAAAGGGTGCAGAGTGCTGTACATAGTACATAATACACACAGTATCTTAACTGGGGAGAATTACTAACAATGACTTAAGATTACTGAAATAAACAGGTAGCACTGGGTTGAAAGAATCCAATACTGAATTGAACATAAATATATGCTGCCAAATGGAGAAAGAGAACACCCAAGAGAGGCATCAAGTTTAACACAGGCTTCACTTGTATAATACTCAGTACACTAAGGATACCTTATACCTACTTCATGGTTTGAGAGAACATTAAAATTAAAGAAAAACAGGTATCTCAAATTTCCCAATTATTACCATAGAACTCACAACTACAGGTTATCCTCAATGCTCTCACATTTGTAAGTTATCTGTCAATAAACAATGCTTCTCAAAAAGTTTGACTTAGAGGGCTGCCTGGTGGCTCAGTCACTTAAGCTGAGGTCACCATCTCATGGTTCCTGGGATCAAGCCCCAGGTCGAACTCCATGCTGGCAGCACAGAGCATGCTTAGGATTCTATCTTCCTCTCTCTCTGCCCCTCCCCCATTCATGCACACATGCACATGCTCTCTCATGATAAGATAAAGTTAAAAAAAAACAAAGTTTGAGTTAGAAATATGGAAAAAATATTTTGTAAGAAAACAAAATGCAAAAAACGAGGGATACAACCCACCTCATTTATCATTTCTATTTCTCTAAATGTCAATCTGTCCAACCAGTCTACTTTCACCATGTGTCCTTGTCGATGAGCTTTGGTGAGCTGCAGAACAAATACAATGAAGAAAATTTTAACATAGATTTCACAGAAAGGAGAATAAAAGTGGTAATGATCATCAACATAATAGTGGGAAAAAGTGCAATAAGACATTAAAAAGGAAATAAATGGCATAAGAATTTCAAAGAAAGAAATGAAACTGTCTTTATCTGCACATGACATGATTATCTATGTAGAAAATAAAGAAAGATCAAAAAAACTCCAGGAACTAATAAGCAATTATATAGTAAAGTTGCATGATTCAAGGTTAATATATGAAAGTCAATCCCTTTCCTACATACCAATAATAAGTCAAATTTGAAATTAAAAACACAGTATCATTTACATCAGCACCCCAAAAATGAGACTGGTATAAATCGAACAAAACATGATCTACATGAAGAAACTTACAAAAATCTGTGGAACAAAATCCAAGAACTAAATAAATGGAGAGATATTCAGTATCTCCCAACTTGATCTATAGAATCAATATAATCCCAGTCAAAATTACAGCAGGACATTTTGTAGATGTCAACTGATTCTAAAGTTTATATGGAGTGGCAAAAGACCAAGAATAGCCAACATAATACTGAAGAAGAACAAAATTGAAGGACTGACACTACCCAACTTCAAGATTAATATAAAGCTACAGTAATCAAGACAGTTTGGTTTTGGCAAAAGAATAGATGAATAAATCATGTAAGCAAAACCCAGAACCCAGAACTAGACTCCATAAAGACAGACATATGATCTTTGGCAAAGGAACAGGGACAACATAATGGAGCAAAGACAGTCTTCTCAACAAATGGTGATGGAACAAGTGAACATCAACATGCAAAAAAATGCATCTAGACACAGAACTTACACACAAAAATTAAATTAGAATGGATTATACACCTAAATGCGAAATGCAAAATTATAAAATTCCTAGGAGATAACATAGGAGAAAACTAGATGAACTTGGGTATGGAGGTGATTTTTTTTAAATGCAATACAAAGGCACAATCCATGAAAGAGATCACTGACAAGCTGGACTTCATTAAAATTAGAAAAACTTCTGCTCTGTGAAAGACACTGTCAAGAAAATGAGAAACTAAGCCACAGATTAGGAGAAAATATTTGCAAAAGACCTGATAAAGGACTGTTTTGAAAAATATACAAAGAACTCCTAAAATTTAGTAAGAAAATAAGCAACTTAATCAAGAAAAATGTGCCAAAGAACCTTAACAGACAACTCATCAAAGAAAACACATAGATGGCAAATGATCAATATGTCATCAAGGAAATGCAAGTTAAAACAAGATACCACTTGGGGCACCTAGGTGGCTCAGTCCGTTGAGTGTCTGACTCTTGATTTCAGCTCACGTCATGATCTCAAAGTCATGAAAATGAGCCACCGAACCAGGCTCTGTGCTGGGTGTGGAGCCTGCTTGAGATTGTTGGTGCTCGTTCTCTTCAAAAAAAAAAAAAGAAAAGAAAAACAAACAAACAAAAAAAGAAGATACCACTTAACACCTATTAGAATGGCCAAAATCTGTAAAACCCTACAACACCACATGCAGATAAAGAACAGGAAGAAATGGAACAGGAAGAAAATGCAGAAATGGAACAGGAAGTCTCATTCACTGCTGGAAATTGGTTGCTACACGGGGAATGTAAAATAGTACAGCCACTTTAGAAGACAGTGTGGCAGTTTCTTACAAATTAAACATAATCTGGAGCACTTGGGTGGCTCAGTTAAGGGTTTGGCTCTTGATTTTGGCGCAGGTGATGATCTCATGGTTTATGAGTTCAAGCCCTGCATTGGGTGCTGCACTGATAGCATGAAGCTTGCTTGGGATTCTCTCTTTCCCTCTCTCTCTGCCTCACCCCTGCTCCCTCTCTCTCTCTCTCCAAATAAATAAACTTAATAAAATAAAAAAATATACATACTCTTACCATAAAATCCAGGAAATGTACTCCTTGGTATTCACCCAAAGGAGTTGAAAATATGTCCACGCAAAAGTCTGCATATGGATGTTTATAGCAGCTTAATTCATAATTGCTAATATTTAGAAGAACTAAAACGTCCTTCATAGATAAATAAATAAATGTGGTATGTTCACACAATGTAAAATTACTCAGTACTAAAAAGAAAAGAGCTATCAAGCCATAAAAAGATATGGAGGAACCTGAAGTGCACATTATTAAATGAGAAAGCCAACCTGAAAAAAACTACACAGCATGCATACTATATGATTCCAACTATATGACATCTGGAAAAGGTAAAACTATGGAGACAATAGAAAGATAACTGGTTGCTTCAGGTTTGCGGAGGAAGAGGAATCAATAGGTGGAACAGAGAACTTCTAGGGCAGTGAGGCTACTCTGTACAATACTATAATGATGGATAAAGGTCATTATACGTTTGTCCAAGTCCACTGAATATACAACCCCAGAAGTGAACCCTGTGGAAAACTATGAACTTTGGGTGATTATGATGTGTCAATACAGATTCATCAATTAAAACAAATGTACCACTCTGGTAGAGGATGCTGATAATGGGGGAGGCTACACAGATATGGGGGCAGAGGGTATATGGGAACTCTCTGTATCTTCCTATTAATATCACGATGAACCTAATATTTCTCTACAAAAATAAAATATTTAAAAAGTCTTTTAAAAAATGGATAGTAATGTCACCTTCACATTTGACACGTTCCTATACATAACAGAAACCATACACAACTATCAGGATAACAGATGGACTTGGCTAGAGACTAATCATCTACGATTTTTAGAGAAAAACAATTTTCAAACATTTTATTTAAAGGTCCATAATTTGCCAATCTAAACATGTTAAAAAAATAATGAAGCCTTTCCTAAAAGTATCTCCATGTTCTACATTTCTTATATTTTCATTACAAAGAGACAGGTTTATAATAAGAATAGTTTCTTGGGGCGCCTGGGTGACTCAGTTGGTTAGACAACACACTTCGGCTCAGGTCATGATCTCACAGTTTGTGGGTTCGAGCCCCACATCAGGCTCTGTGCTGACAGCTCAGAGACTGGAGCCTGCTTCAGATTCTGCATCTCCCCCTCTCTCTACCCCTCCCCTGCTCATGCTCTGTGTCTGTCTCTCAATAATAAATAAACGTTAAAAAAAATTTTTTTTAAGAATAGTTTCTCAAATGAGAAATAAACTACCTTGTCTATTTCCTTCCTCTCAATCTAAAAAAACTATAAAAAATCATTTACACACAGTAAGGTATTTCTCTGAGGCCTATAATTTAATACTCCAAGATTTCAGTGCATAGGTATGCATGTGTGTTTTAATTTTGAAAGGAAGTGATAAAGGAATTAATAATAAAAAACAATTAGCAGTAAGAAAATAATTTCCAGGGAAACCTGGGTGGCTCAGTCGGTTAAGCGTCCAACTATATTCGGGTCATGATCTCACTGTTCATGGGTTCAAGCCCCAAGTCAGGCTCTGTGCTCACAGCTCAGAGCCTGGAGCCTGCTGCAGATTCCATGTCTCCCTCTCTCTCTGCTCCTCCCAGGCTTTTGCTCTGCTGTCTCTAACTCCAAAATAAACAAACATTTGGGGCACCTGGGTGGCTCTGTCAGTTAAGCATCCGACTTCGGCTCAGGTCACGATATTGCCGTTGATGAATTCAAGCCCCGCAGTGAGCTCTGTGCTGATAGCTCAGAGCCTGGAACCTGCTTGGGATTCTGTCTCCCTCTTTCTCTCTGTCCCTTCCCCACTCCAGCTCTCTTTTTCTGTCAAAAATGAACATTTAAAAAATAACATTTTTTAAAAAATTTTTTTAAAAGAAAAAATAATTTCTACAGTTGCAGTTAGTTGGTTGAGTCCTCTGAAGGTCTTATATACATACCAATCTACCCTTGGTTTCAGAAATTAAATAATACACTGACACTTCAAATACACAGAGTATTCAAGACAATTTCCAAGGTCCTCAAAATGGAACAAGATTTTGTCTTATAAAGTATAATTTAAACACAGCATTATTCATGTATCAAAACCCCTCTTTCGTTCTGAACAAATTCATAGCATAAAGCAAAACTGGGTGGCAAAGCCTTACATGGTACTCTACCAGTCATTTTCTTTCCCATTATGTATGTTATGATGGTATGCCTACAAGGAAGCCAAACACTTCCATCAATTATTATGTCTCAAGGAACTAAAAATTTTCACCATCAATATTCTTTATCTTCTTCAATTAAGGGATTCTTATCATGACTACATGGTCATACTGTTTCAGGAGTGAAAAAAAAGTAACTTCATACAAAAAGTTTGAGGATTATTCTAATATAAAAATATCAGATTAGCTTTCAAGTTCCTTTTCACCTGAGGTTATCTCTAAATTAAAATGGATAAGGCAACATAAGTGCTTGGCACAGTTCCTCATACAAAGCAGGGACTAAGCATTTCATTGGCTCTTGTTGAAGATTAAACAAATATGATACCATCATGGAAAGAGACTAAGAATTAGTTACAAGAGAACCAAAAGAACACTGGGCAATATGACCTAAAGAGTACTAGACTAGGAGCCAGAGAACCTGGGTTATAATCCTAGCACTCCATTTTCCAACTGTCTTTTTTTTTTTTTTTTGAGAGAAAGAGAGTGCGTGTATGCATGAGCAGAGGAGGAGAGGTGTAGGGAGAGAAACAGGAAGAGTGAGCAAGAATCTTATGCAGGTTCCATGCTCAGCGCAGAGTCTGACATGGAGCATGATTCCAAAACCCTGGGTGGAAATCAAGAGTTGGACCCTCAATCGACTAAGCCAACCAATGAGCCACCGAGGCGCCCCTCTAACTCGTCATTTTTTCCATGAAGTATACTTGATAAACAATGTTACGTTAGTTTCAAGTGTACAACATAGTGATTCAACAGTTCTATACATTATGCTATGCTCACTACAAGCATAGCTACCAATCTGTAATGTTTGAACCCATATCTACAAGATGAAAGTATTAACTTCTACTCCTACTCCCAAAATTCAGAGATAATGGATGCAAAATACGACAGTTAATATTATTTCCTGTAGTCTATAAAGAATTATATTCGCACACACTTTGCAGCATGTTCCAAACTGGTTTTTAAAATTAATGAAAATATAAAGGGTCATATTACATGCTTTGCTTTTATGAACAAAGTAATGGTAAAAACCAGTAATTAGAGTTTATATTCCTAGACATACATAGCAAGAAGGAAGAGGAAAATAACATTTATTCACACACCAAATTTTTGGCACTTTTTATAACCTAACCACACTATAAAATAGATAGTTCTGACCCCAATTTGCAGATGATTATCAACCACTACAGTAGAGCGGCAAAATGAGGAGTTAAAGCCCAGGTTTATATGATCCCGAAGTCCATGTTCCTTCCACCAGGTTTTGTTACCCACTCTAATATGCACTCTTAGTAAGACATTTAAGTTCAACTAATTTTTGTAACTTATTAAATACCGATTTCATATTTATGTTATTGCGGTTGATTCTCTACTAGTTTCCTTTGAGGAAAGAATTAGCAATAGCAGGCTAAGTTTAGATGTGGGAGAATGTGGTGGGGCTCCTTCTTTCCCTTACTAAATCATCAGACAAATCATAAATTTTCTGGGGTCATTTTCATTAGTTCCAGAATTCATGTCTACTAATACATATTACTTCCTATATGGCATATTGCAAATGTCCCCATTTGAATAGTAAAGGTGACCATTCTCAAACTTATAACAAAGAATGTCAATGGTTAAGATGGTAGTACCATAAACTTGGTAAAGCACGAGGACAAGTTTAATTATCCTAAATTCACATTTTTGCATCTTTATTTGCAATACAGAAAATTTAGACATAAAGAAATGTAAATGCCCATCTTAAACTATTAAGTAAATTATGGTACGTGTACATTATGGAATACTATGTACCCTGACATGGAAAAATCACTGTTTCCATTGAATGCAAAAGTGACTGCCAAAAGAGAGATACCACTTAGACTATGACTGCTTACCAGTTTTTCTCCTGCATCAGACTCTGAGATTGCAAGAAATTCTAGATATTTCTGTTTGAATTAGTTTTATAATTTCTGCAGAATTAGAAAGTTGCCATTTAAAATGTCTACTAGCCATCTGCACTATTTACCTATTACTACGTAACAAAGCACTCAGTTTAAGGCACTGAGTACCTTAAAACAATATTCAGTTTTTTATTTCTGATACTTCGAGAAGTCAAGAAGCCATCTTCTTGTGAGACACCTAGATTTTTTTTTTCTATTGGCCTACCAGTGTCTCAACAGTCTACTGTCATATTGGTGGCTGGAGCTAGAATGTTCATGATAGCTTGCTTCACTCACATGTTTAATACATTTGTGGGAAAAAGTGCATTCAACTGGGAAACGAGGATGGGTGGGCCTCTCTCTTTCTGCATCTACTCTCAGTGCTTTTCCCTCTCCAGGTAGTCTTTCAATATAGTCAGTACAATAGGATACCCAGACTTCTCACATATGGCTCACTGTCCCAAAAGTGAGAAACAGAAGCTTATCAAACTGTCTTAAGGTTTAAGCCTGGAAGAGACATAGCATCACTTCAGCAGAACTGTATCAGTTAAAATGAGTCACAGCACTAATGCAGATCCCAATGTGGAACAGAAGGGTAGAAGTATCAGGAGGCATCACTGAGGGTGTTTTTTAGAGACTAGTTAGCACAGCACTTATTGGAAAGCCCACGTGTACAACACAGTTGATTGCTCAATTGCAAAAGAGCAGTGGGAGAGACTCTGCAGAAGGCAGTCAACTCTTACCTAGATTTCAAGCAATAGGCAAAGTCTAGAATTAGTTATCACAATTCCTAAGGCCTGTTTTCCTCTCCAAAATGATCTCCTACAACTTACACACTATACTCCAGTCACCCCTTTTGTTCTTCAAACTATAAAGGCATTTTACTTTGAAGACTCAACATGGATGAAATGATTAAATATTAGAGGAAAAAAATTTTACTACAAGTTTTATAAAATTTTATAAAATTGTAAAGCACTATGCACAATATAAGCAACTATCATAATTAGACCATAATCTAAGTCATTTCATTTCTTATAGGTGCTGATAACAATGGAGACAAACTTGGGTGATTTTCACCAGTCCAAAGCTGCTGGTTGTCTCCAGTCTGGGAACTTTCACAGTAACTAAAAAACAAAAATGAACTTTAACAGGAGCGTCTGGGTGGCACAGTCCATTAAGCATCCAGCTCTTGACTTTGTCTCAGGTCATGATCTCATGGTTCCTAAGTCTGAGCTCCACATTGAGCTCCACATCGACCCCGCAATGTGCCCTGCATCAGGCTATGCACTGACAGCGCAAAGCCTAAAGCCTACTTGGAATTCTCTCTCTCTCTCTCTCTCTCTCTCTCTCTCTCTCTCAAAATAAATAAACTTTTTAAAAAATGAACTTAAACTTATATTTCATTTTGGGTCTGAAATGTCAGTAACCTAGATCTTTCAAAGGAGCAAATCTGCATTCTGTTAAATAGCAGGATAAAACCAGTACAGTCTGTTTCAAATTGCTTGTAAAGAAATAATCCTCACTAGGGTGCCCATCCTAGGAAGGAGATAGGTCAACAAATCAATGAAAGTGTCATTTTCACTTTTTAAGGAACACAGGTTTCTACAGAGAAACTTAGAAAACACAGATAATTCAGAGAGAAACCCACTGTCATAGAAGTAATAGCAAAATTACTAGCTCTAACTTCTCCAAAATTACAGCAATGGATTTTAAAGTCTATTTAAATAAAAAAAAAAAAAATCTGTAAGAAGCAAGTAACAACATGCCCAAGAAACTGCCTGGAGGACTAACCAACCATGTATTATCAGATGTAATGAGAAGGCAGAAACAAGGTCTCAGATTAGTAGGTGTTCAATACAAGTACTAAGAACAGAACTAAAAGTAGGCCAATTTGCTGCCCTGCATATGAACTAAGAACAGTTGGGAAAACAAATGCCAAATCTGACAGTCATCCCTAGGAATACCGACTTCGTGATCACAACTCACCGTTCATCTTTCCTTATCTGTTTTACTAGATATATTTCTATCTGCTCTATTAGACTATAAGCTTCCTGAGTACTAAAACTATGAGGGTTGATAGAACCTAGCACTTACTCAATGAATATATCTGTTGAAAAGCCTTCTAATGTAAAAGGGTGATAGATGGAAAACAAATGTTTGTATACTTCAGAATTCTGCTTCAGACTTGTGGGGAGTGGATGGAAAACACGGTATCAGGGAAAGGGGTAACACTCAAAAGGAAATTGAAGAGAAGAATGATTCATGCCATCGGGTCACTTTTCCGTAGTATTTATTGAAAGGGCGGGCCTATGCCTGCCGACTCCATCTTGTTCTGTGTCCTTCACCTTGACCACGCCTCCTCCCCTTGAGTAACCTCCCACTCACCCGTTCAAACTTCCAGATCAAAACACGCCCGGCGACCTGCTTTACAGGACTCCGACCCTTCCCCAGCCAATCTGCTGAGGCCACAGCCATTACCTCACCAACTACCCCTAGACCCCAATAAAACCTTTGTGCTTTTGAAACTCCCGCTCTCTCTCCCCGGTATTTCACTGCTGCGTCGGTGCAGGTAGGGGATTGAGCTCGAGCTAGCTCGAATAAAGGCTCTTTTGCTTTTGCATCAGACTCGGCTCCCTGGTGGTTTTTGGGGATCACGAATTCTGGGCATAACATTTATATACTCTCAACATAAATATATAGTACTTGATTGCTATTGTAAGTTACAAACTTCCATTAGGTCCTCTGCTCTGGAGGGAAGCACAGAATATTGAACAACAGAAGTTCCTGCCCTCATAGAACTTAAGGGTAGGAAGGGGTGAGTCAATCATATGGTAAATGTCTATATGTGTATCAACAAATTGACACACTGATGTAAAAGTACTGAACAGGGTGCTGTGACACAAAATAATAGGTAGTCTTAAGAAGGCTTCTCAAAGCACCTAACATTTAAGCAGGCACTTGAAACATAAAGGAATCAGCCAAACAAAAAGAATGAAACCTCCAGGGCAGAGGAAATGGCTGTTAGCATCAAAATAAGCTTGATATGCTCAGGCATTCAAGAAACAGGAGGAAGGTAGTCCTCAGTGAACATTTAATTAAATAAATCAAGTTATCTTTAAGGTGGAGGGTAGAAAGATCTATATATACATAAGACGCTTACTGGGAATCCGCTTTCTTGAGGTTCATCAATATCTAGATTTTTCCTTATAGTAGATACTACACTTAAAGCCTAAAGAGGGAAAGGAAAGGATAAGGACTAAAAAGCAATGTTTATTTCAAGTCCGCCCAGGAATCTGTGAGGAGGAGGAGGAGGAAGAGACTCACTCACAAGGAAAATGGAGAGAAAGGATTTCTGCTTTACAAATATTCCTTGGCCAATTTCTTCCATATTCATACACCTACTTTATCTTTACAAAAGACATCAATCAACATGTATTTATCAAACAATATCAGATACATGGCCTAAGTTCACAAGTGCCATGAAAGGGGATTACTTTTATTTATTAATATGATAGGCAAAGATAGGATAAAATAGGCAGAGAGGGAAAGGTTAGGACCTGAGGTCCCTGGGTGGAGGAAAAACACACATTTTAAAACAATGCTGGGAGCTTTGGATCTAGAGCAAAATCCCTCAGACATAAAGTTCCTCCTGAGAATGTGACAGACACCACTTACCCCTCCCCTTTGCCCCCCTCTTCCTCCCCACCTCAGGCTTCTCTATGACAAAAGACCTGACTAAAAATAAGTAGACCATAAATGACCCACAAGGAATAGTATGGCCACAGACCACCCCTCATACAACAAAAACCCAATTAAAAAGGAATGACTAGGCATTTAGAGTTACCAAGCCAATAAGGATAGAGTCTGAGAAGGAACAAGGGGAAAGGAAAGAGGCCAACAAAAACCTTGTAAAACATGAGAAGGAAAGCTGGTAAAAGCAAGGAAGAAGAGCCAGCAAGATGTCGGAGGTCAGATACTCCCCTTGCATGCTTCTGGCTTCTGCAACCTTGCTTGCCTCTTGCATCAGTGAGCAGCCAGGAACCAGAAGCTTGACTATACTAGTCCCACCCAACCTGGAAGCACATATGTATAAAAGATTAGTAAAACCCAAAATGGAGGCTCAGCCCTTGGAAGTGACCCCACTGGCCAGCACAGGTGCGAAATAAACAGTCTTTTCTGATTCCCGAGTGCTTGTAGCTGGTCTCTTGCTGGGCTCCGAGTATTTGGAACAAATACAAAGTCCCTTGCCTATAGTCTCAGGCATTCATTTTCAGATGCCCCCTCTCTGTAAAGAGAGGTTCATACTATTCCTCCTTTCTGATCTCATACTTTAATAAACTTTTGCATGCAGCTAATTTTATTGTGTGTCCATCTCTTCATTCTTCGAAGTGGAGAGACAATACAACCTGGGTGCTGAGGTAAAAAATCCTGCAACATTAGAGATGACATGATTGCATAAAGAGTTTAGTATGTAGCTGGAAAACAAGATGAACACCTAAGACAGAATATAACTGATAAAATAAAAGAATTCAAAGATGTACACCAAACTTTAATTCTGATTTTAAGCACCCACATATACCTTATGACTATGTCTGATAACATGGAAATATAGTATATGAGCAAATCAAATTAGCAATCTAAAAATGACTCAGAACAATCCTCCTTTTTTATATTCAAGCCAACAGAAAATTTAAAGTGGATAATGGCTTTACAACAGCACAGATTCACAAACATTTTGAATATTCAACCATAGAGGACTGCTGAAATTCATTATGGCATATCCATCCACAGCATGCAAATTCCTGTAGTCTTTAAAAATCATGTTGTAGAGGTGATGAGGGAGCATGGGGCAAGCTGAGGGCAAGGTGCAGGCTAACAGCACCTTCCCTCCCAGGTGGGACAGTATGATATTTCTTGGACATTCATGGCTACCCAAAAATGGGAAAGGACAAAAAAACAAATGGTTAAACTCATAAGAGTCTCCATCAGTTTACCAGAAAAAGGCAATCCCATCCATCATAGCCTAAAGTCCAGGAACTCCCTACTGTCTCAATGTTAATGCTTTGCTAGAGGGAAAAACAACCTTAGCTTGACCACAGTTAGGCCTCCAGTAAGTCTTTAGCATGTCAAAGTCTCTTTGGAAACCCCCTCTCCCCTAACACCATAAAATGGTCACCACCTCCCCCACAAACCCGCCCTCCCCCCGCCACACCTACAGTGTCGCTCTTCCTGCCAATGGGTGCTATCCCCATGGTTTAATAAAATCACCTTTTTTCACCAAAGACATCTTCAAGAATTTTCTTGGTCATTGGCTCTGGACCCCACGAACCCCACCATCACCCCAAACTTCATTAGAGGGGTGCCTGAGTAGTCCAATCGGTTAAGCATCCGACTCTTGTTTTCACTCAGATAATGATCTTGTGGTTCTTGAATTCAGGCCCCACATCAGGATCTGCGTGGACAGTGTGGAGCCTGCTTGGGATTCTCTCTCTCCCTCTCTCTCTCTGCCCCTCATGCATGCACTCTCTCTCTCTCAAAATAACTATATAACTTAAAAAAAAATTTTTTTTTAAATCATGTTGTAGAAGGGCACCTGGGTGGCTCAGTCGATTGAACCTCTGACTCTTAATTGTCAGCACAGGTAATGATCTCACAGTTCGTTGAATTCAAGCCCCATACTGGACTCTCTGCTGACAGTGTGGAGCCTGCTTGGTATTCTCTCTCTCCCTCTCTCTCTGCCCCTCCCCTGCACAGGCTCTCCTTCTCAAAATAAATAAACTTAAAAAAAAAAAAGAAAAAAATCATGTGGTAGAAGTCTCTTAAATGACCTGGAACAAATTTTAAAAAACACATTAAGTGCAAGAATGGGACTCAATTAAACACACAGACAATATGACCCCAATTTATGAAAAATCACAGGGGTGCCTGGGTGGCTCAGTTGGTAAGCGTCTGACTTCAGCTCAGGTCATGATCTCACAGTTCGTGAGTTCGAGCCCTGCATCAGACTCTGTGCTGACAGCTCAGAGCCTGGAGCCTGCTTCAGATTCTGTGTCTCCCTCTCTCTCTGCCCCTCCCCTGCTTGTGCTCTGTATCTCTCTCTCTCTCAAAAAATAAATAAACATTGGGGCGCCTGGGTGGCTCAGTCGGTTAAGCGTCCGACTTCGGCTCAGGTTACGATCTCGCATTCCGGGGGTTCGAGCCCCGCGTTGGGCTCTGTGCTGACAGCTCAGAGCCTGGAGCCTGTTTCAGATTCTGTGTCTCCCTCTCTCTCTGACCCTCCCCCGTTCATGCTCTGTCTCTCCCTGTCTCAAAAATAAATAAACATTTAAAAAAATAAAAAATAAATAAACATTAAAAAAAATTTTTTTAAAGACATAGCAGAATAATTTAATTTGATCACCTAAAATAGAAACCAGGCATTAACATAATTGTTCTCTCTCAAATTATTTCTTCCAAAAGCCTTTCAACTAGGTCCAAGTAAAGAACTGAGTAAATTAAAAACTACTATTTTTCAATATGTAGTTTACTAAAAACCCCTATATAGAGAAATTTATAGGTTTTATGTATCAAACCTTACTCATGTCAAGAAACTTTACGAGGACTCTTAGAAATAAATGAATTTCCCACCCCCCAAAAAACAGGAGCTATATGATAGATAATGCCTGGGCCAGATACACATATGCTCTCTAGGGGATATAAGGGGGAAAAAATGGTGAAGTTGTGTTTTTTCCCCTGCCACTGGAATATTAAACAAACGAAAAAACCTACTCTGCTCCATCACTACACAGAAAACTTTCAGATTCACAGAACCTATGTGAAAAGATCAAAATTTCTGTCTTGAAACAGTTATGAGAATATTGACCAATAAAAGTGCTTGCTACTACCAGATACAAGACTATTTTTCTCCTCCATGATCATATAAATGGTGTTTAATTCCACTATCTTGTATCTTCTTCCTCTAAATTCCCTCAATGTAAAGGCCAAAATATAACTCTTTCAACTCTAACAATTCCCTGAGCCTAGATTGGAACTGAGCTAAATTAATAAATATTCATTGAACAGAATACCATTATAGGCCAGCTAATGCATTCACATGATGCACCACAGCTCATAAATTTCTATTGTTAAAACGTACAATTCTTCCATAAACATAAGACGATACGTCCTACCTGTATCAAATCAAATACAAACCATATAGTAATTTATAATTCAAGACCAAATACAGTTGTATATATGAATTCATGTGAACTACTGAAATTAAAAAAGCAGCTGTGTATGTGTGTTAGAGACTCAGCACACACACTTATGTATTTTTTCTTAGGAAGCAAAAAAGTTTCTTCTATCTTCCTGATTAACGAAATCTTAGCTACAAATCTTCAATTTTACTTTGAAATTTTACATGTAAATCTTATTTAGGAAGAGTAGCTTTTGCATCATAAAAGTTTCATTTGGTTAAATTTCTCAGAGATTAATCTACTCTTAAAAGCATGTTACTTCCTATTTTTCTGGCAGCAACTATCGCTGTAAAGACAGACAACAGATTTATAGAACATCAATCAATATTCTTTTAGGGCTCAATCTTACACTGACAAAAACTAATTTAGTCTACTTGCTACCCTTGCTTTCAAGACAAATCTAAAAGCTTTGACAGTCTCAGACAACAGTAAGCAAACCAAAGTGATTGATAAAGAAGATTCTACCATATAGCATTAGATTCTACCATATATACCATCTACCAAATTCAGAAGAGATTCCCAAATCTTTCTTTCATGACAAAAAAGAACAGCAACACAGAATCAAATCATATAAGGTATGTTTATAAAAGTTACACATATTATTTATATAAAAACCTGTACTTAAGAGGTATTTTTGATGATGTCAGTGGTGCCACTGAAAATGTTTCATAGCCTTGAGTAATTTCAGCAGCTGTCATCATAATTCTGTTGTTTATTACTGTCATTTACAAAAGATCTAAGGAAGGAAATAAGCCAAAGTGAGATGCTTCTGCCTAACTGAAATTTTATAGCAGGATTCTGTTTTTTCATTTTTAAAGTAAGAAATTTTTCCATTAACACTTCTGACCACTGTTTTCCTTCCCCCAAAATGTAAACATTTAAAAATAGGAGTTTTTTGGCTTTGCTGGTTTCTTGTCACTAAAGTACATCATTATAATTTTTTTAATGTTTATTTATTTTTGAAAGAGACAGAGACAGAGATTTCCCTGCCCCTCCCCCACAGAATCTGAAGCAAGCCCCAGGCTCTGAGCTGTCAGCACAGAGCCAGAAGCAGGGCTCGAACTGTGAACCCTGGGATCATGACCTGAGCCAAAGTCAGATGCTTAACCGACTGAGCCACCCAGTTGCCCCTAAAGTACATTATTATAGACAAAATACATAAATGGGGTTCTCATTTTTTTTGAGAGCATGACAATACTTCTACTGTATTCATTACTATGTGGTCAAGTTTCAATTGTTTGTTTTTCATTGTGATGATGATGATAACAATCACAATAATAAGGGCATTTTTATGATTCCTATAAAAACAGAGAGAATGGAGTCCAAATGACCACTTTTTAGCAATGAAAAACATCTACAAATGCAGAAATAGCTGGTTATGCAATGAACTGTGAGAGCTATAAATCAGAGGTTTTGACTGCCAGTCTTCCTACCTAGTTATAATGTATCTCATTACTATTTAAATCTTCCATCAGTTTTGATAGTTCTATTAATTTTAAAAGCATAAAATAAAAGGCAATGCCTTCATTTTTCAAACCATCTCCATGGATAATTCCATGTTTCTCATGTCTCCAAAATCTAACCAGAGAATACCATTATGCAAGTACACATTTAAATCATCAATTTGATAATCTGTCCTCAAATCTGTAACAAGAAATGATGTCCAGCCTATCACAAACTCCTTTCTTAAATCGTATTTCTAAAACCCAAAACATTTGCCAATCTCAGTTTTCCAAAATAGCTCTTCTGTTCTCTACATTCGTCTAACGGTAACAGCAGATAAGCAAGTAACATTGGTTTTGAGTTCCAATTTCAATAATGTGAAGACTAAGAAAAACTGAAAATCCTCCCACAACAAACAGCTAAAACATATGAAGTAACAGTAAAATAGGTATAACAACTTAGAAAGGTAAGTCTCGTAAGAGATGAGTTTCCAATCTACAATTACAATCCAATGAAAGCTAAAATCAATAGTCATAGCAAACTGGAATACATCTGTCTGAAATTCAGGTAATATGTTATTGAAAATTAAACAACTATTTCAAAATATAACAATAATATAAAAACATTAAACATAAATCAAGAAATCACACAAAAAAAGAATAATACATTATTTATCACAAACATATGTATGCCTTAATATTAGGTAGAGTGATTCTTCCCCCTTTATTCCCCTTTTTCAAACTCAAGTGGTTTCATAATCTGGATCCACAAAACGTGCTAAAATCAGTATGACCATGATAGTAAAATTAGAGCAATAAGGTCAAAGAAAGGAAAGTTATAGGCAATTCTTACTTATAAATATAGATGCAAAACTTCAGCATAAAATTAGCAAAATGAATCAAGGAATTAAAAAAAAACCGTATCATGACGAAACAGGATTTATTTTAAGAATGCAAGAACAGTTTAACACAGAATACCTATTAGTGTAATCCATTACATTATTGAGTGTTATCAAGGGTCCCCAAAATCAGTAGACAAATTCACAGGACTCAGAGGCAGTTGTAATCACAGCTAAGATTTATTATAGCAACACAGTAAGAATATACAGCTAGATGGTTCAGTAAGGGAAACAGAAAAGTCAGAGTCTGGAAAAGTCCATACACAGGCTTCCTATACCTTCCTTCCCCTGTCCAAAAAGAAACATACTTGGGTATGCTTCTTTCTCTAGCAAGGAAAATGCAGCCTAAGAAAGCCCATTGAGACTGAGATTAGAAGTTTTTATAGAGGGCTAGTCACACAGGCATTCTCTGCTATCACCTACCAAAGTTCTAGACTCCTAGGAAGAAGGCAGGTGTTCACCATCAATCACAATGTACAGACAGCCTAGGCACAGTTATACATCTATACCAGCTAGGTAATGTTTCAGAAGCCAAGTTCTCGAACATCAGCCAAGGGCCAACATTGCAGGCAGGACCTCATAAAAATAGCAGCCCTCAGGCCTTCTACACTAACTGCTTTGTAAAAAACATTTGGTAAAAGGATCCCAAAAATTTTTTGGTAAGTTTCAACACATGCATCGCATAAAGCTTTGGTAATATAAAAGAGGACCTTCTTAACCTGATTTTTAAAAAATATACGAGGAAGTGGTAACCAATATCTTATCAAATGGTTAAATCTAAGAAGCATTTTCACTAAAGTCAGGAAGGAACACAAGGATGCCTCTACTACTGTTTCTGTTAGGCACTATACCAGAGCTTCATGTACCAGCCATACAAGAAAAACATAAATGAAAGAAATTAAAACTTTTTAAGATGATTATCACATAGAAAAGTCAAAAGAACTATCAGACAAACTATTAGAAACAATGAGTTCAGAATTGTTGCTGAACATAAGGTCAATAAACAGGAATCAATGTTATTCCAAATTCCTTTTTACCAATCTAAAAATACACTCCTTAGAAAATATATACAATAGCAACAAAACTACCTGAAATTTAGAAATAAATGGAAAAGAAAATGTATGGATGTTAATCTTTGAAATCCAACAACTTCACTCCTAGATTTCTATACTAAAGAAATCACTTGTGGGCAATAAGTGACATTCACTTTAGCCCTATTAATAATACAAAAAGCTGAAATTGTTGGGAGAACAAATAAACTGATTTATTCATCCAATGGAATACTACACAGCAGTTTAAATGAAAGAACTCAAGCTACATATATTGACATGGATAAATTTCAAAAACAGCATTAAGTTTACAAAAGCAATTACAAACAAAAAAAATGAGGGAAGTTTTAACAAGTATCTGTGGTTTTTTTCGTCCTTTTTTAAAACACTGTGATACAAGGCAAATGTTGAATGTTCAATCTTAACAATGAATACATGGGTGTCCATTACAGTATTATTTTTATTTGAATTGTTTTAAAATAAAAATTAAAAACATAACTGTACACATGCGTAATTTTAAAACCCAGGCATTTAACCTGGCAGGGCTGGGAAAACTGAATTAATCTACAGCCTGTGAGTGCCTTCTACTACCTCTTCTCACCACTCCTAGGGTTCAATTACCACTTAACTTACTTGGTTAACTCCCTTAGGCTAAAGAACATTTTGATGAAGATGAAACTCAACTAATTCAGTTAGGTTGTCTCACATAGACCTACTTCTTCATGTGCTTTTAGTGCCTTCAAAACAAAACAATATTCATATTTAAAATATATTTTAAATATATATTTATTTAAATATATTTTTATTTATATATTTATTAAAATATATTTTTATTTATATATTTATTAGAATATATTTTAATATTTATTTATTAAATTTATTTTATTAATGTATTAAAATAAAATTTATTTATATATTTATTAAAATATATTTTAAATATGTATTTATTTAAATACATTTAAAATATTTTTTAAATATAAATATTGTTATCTTTAGGGACTTTTTCTTCAAAACAATTCCTGTCATAAATCCTTCTTATGCCCAGCCCAAATCACCTCTTGAGAATCACTGATTCTCTGGGGCTGTCTTCCTTTTTAGATTCTCAAATCACCAGAATGTCTTGCCTTTCTCCATTCTAGTTGAAATTGTTTTCTTAACCCCACTCTTGATCCAATATCCCATTCCTTGGCTATAACTGCAATCTCAAGGTATAATGAGACATCCTTAGTTTCTTCCAAACTTCCTATTATTCCCCTTTCACCAACTGGTTCCTTCGTATTGATAATAACTTAATGCTAGAGAAGCCACACCTTTTTTCCTTAATCTTCTAAAAAATTACCCAGTGATCAAGCAATACTTTGACAAAAGCCTGGGCTGCACAAATGAGACTTCATTACCACTAATAACTTTCTAGCTGTATCATTTTTTGTGATCACACAAAGAAACTATCAGCACCTTCCTCTCCACAGGTCTGAAATGTTTTCACAATTTTATCAGCATCTGTTTCCTTCTTTTATCTTTAGCAAAGGATTCTCACATGCATCTGCACCCTGAAGTTCCTACCATATTGTTTCTTTGAACAACACTTATCCTCTTCACTATCGTGTTTCCTTTCCGCTTAAGCCTTAGCTGTTTGAGGTCTATGGGTGAAAGAAATCTTAAGAGTGACTGTTATTTACTACCTTTAACTTATGCATTGGTAACAACTGAAGTCACAAGTCTCATTTATAACTCTAGTTCCTTCATGGCACACATTTGCCATAGGTACTGACCACAGGCAAGTCACTGTTTACTAAGTTCCTGGGCACCATCTTTTTTTATGCCATACCTGAGTGAGTACCTCCAGATATATACAGTTTCTTACTCCCTCTGTCTCTTCTATTTTCAATTCTAATCTTCCTGATAAGAAAAACATATTCTCCGTACAAAAAAAAAAATCCTTCACAAGTTTTAAATCTTAAGAAAGCAAGATAATTACCTTTGGAAACACATTTACATGAAGAATTTAAAGACCTGATTTTAGGTCCAGATTCAACTTACTAACGCGACACCTTAAAGCAAATCACTTAACTTCTCTAAGCTTCCATCTTTTCGTTAGTTTAAAAACAATGTCTGGTACATTTTCTAATATGTACAGTGTCTAATCATTATACTCATTAGAATCAAATGAAGGCACGTAAGATAAAGTAATAACAACAGCTAATATTTATTAATGCTCAGTGATGCCTGGCAATATGCTAAATCCTTAATTATTTTATCTCATTTAGATTTAGTCTTCACAATAACTGAAGAAAGTAGATGTAAGTATTATTTCTATTGTGCAGATGAGGATTTCATGGCTTAGACAAAGTTAAGTAGTTAACCTAAGATCACAACTAAACAAAAGACAACCGAAATCTGAATGAAAAACAGTCTCCAAAGCCATGATTTTTACCACTTCTCCATTTTAGTTCTCAATCTATGCTAAAGGGCTTTATAGACATTAAACATTTTATACATGCAAGCTGATTATCATTATTAGTTATTATTACTCATAATGGCACTATGAATAATGACAGCATCAACCCAATAACTTTTTTTTTTGTCTCCAACATACAGCAGTGTGCCTTCAGTACAGCAGGTGATGGTGATGGAGATAGAGACAGATAATGCTACAATAACTATATAGTGACAGATGGTAACTACACTTATAGTGGTGAGCATTTCACAAAGTATATAAATGCCAAATCACCATGTTGTACACCTGAAACCAATATAATATAGCACGTCAACTAAATTTTTTTACAGTTATAGATGTTCCCAAATCTTATTTTGCCAAGCATAGTCATTTTTTAAATGCTACTGTCAAATGAGGGTCATTTTAATACTCAAAAGCACAGAAAGAACACAATCTTAGAATAAAGTCCCTTACATTGAATAAATTTAGTTTTATAAAAACATTTTAAAAAAACAGGACTTTTCCATATACTTGAAAAAAAAATCTCAGTGAGCTCCTCTAATTAAAGCCTTTAGACTAGTACCCATGCAATGTAATGCATTCAATGTAAAATATTTTCTTTCAAGGGCAAATGTTTCAGCAGGTCAAAGAGTACTATAAAATAATCTAAAATAAATAGCCTCAATCCCACTTCATGAAATTATGTCAGCAGAAAAGTTGTTACCTTGGTCTTAATTTTAAAAGATTATTTTGTAACCATGATAATGTGTCAACGTTTACTCAAAAGACCGTAGTGTAGACAGCATATTCAAGTAATGCTGCAACTAAAAAGTTAATGTCGAGAGAGAAAGTCCTTTTAAGATTTCCCCAAACTGAAATGACTTACAGAACTTTCTAGCTCCTTCAGGCTTAGCTCCTTTATGGCTCACTAAGAAATCAACAATCTCCTGGGGCGCCTGGGTGGCGCAGTCGGTTAAGCGTCCGACTTCAGCCAGGTCACGATCTCGCGGTCCGTGAGTTCGAGCCCCGCGCCAGGCTCTGGGCTGATGGCTCAGAGCCTGGAGCCTGTTTCCGATTCTGTGTCTCCCTCTCTCTCTGCCCCTCCCCCGTTCATGCTCTGTCTCTCGCTGTCCCAAAAATAAATAAAAAACGTTGAAAAAAAAATTAAAAAAAAAAAAAAAAAGAAATCAACAATCTCCTGAAGACTAATTTAATTTCCAAGGTACCTTAAAAAATGGTGTCCTGGGTAGCAGATACAAGTTACATGGTTACCAGAAAGATAATAATATGGTTACCAGCCCATTACAAATTAGTAAATTGGCACTCTAGGCCAGTGCTATCCAACAGACCATTTGGCAATAATGGAAATATTCCATATCTGCACTGTTCAATAGCTGCTGGCCACATGTGGCAATTGAACACTTAGATATGTGATTATGGTAACAGAGCAAATGAATTTTTAATCTTATTTAATTTTTATTAACTTAAATTGCTAGTTGTGAAATATGGCTATTATTTTAGACAGTACAGCTCTAGATTATAACTCTTTAAATTGATTGGCATGAGCCTATTCTCAAGATACTAACTGCTCCTGAATGAACTAAAAATATCCAGATCCTACTGCTATAGACCTGAAGTCTGGACCCTGGACCCAGAATGACTCCATGCAGACAATGTTAGGGTCAGCCTGAAACATCACCTCACTTTACCACAACTTCACTGTCACAATGCTCACCTATACACTCAACTTTCCCCAACCTATCTGTGTCACACAGACCACAAAGCATTTTTCATCTAGTGGGTTACTTTCTCTTTGCCTCCTCTTAATCAAATTGACAGAAACTAAAGCACATTCCAAAGGCATCAAGCAGAGCTGCTAAAATGAAAAGGAGACAGTGGAGAGGCATGCTTTTGCACTAACCTTTCATGTCTAAAGACATGGATTCAAATATAAATCAAACACTGAAGCTTGGTAGTCACATCCAAAACCCCAGGTGGATATGCATCCTAGTCATAAAACTCTTACAATATGACAAGCTGAAAAACGCAGCAGATGGGAACAATGGGCAAATTTGCTCAAGTAAGGCCCACAATCATTAAAAGGCTGGGTCATGGACAATGAAAGTAGAATAAATGCTGCAGAAGTCTGGCCTTTGATTATTTTCACAAATCAATTCAAACAGAAAGATACTATACTTGTAAATATTAAATAGGAAAATGTAGAGCTGGGGTAGAAAAGATAATTAGGAAGAAATGGATGGGAGAGGAGTATATTTTATTGCATTCATTTCTCCCTATTCCCTGCTAAGTCTAAGAAATCCAACTTTTAAAAAATAAGAACCAAACTGAAGACTTCCAATTTGTTTCCTTTTCTCACAAGCATTTACTCAAAGGAAAACTAGGCATGTTCACAAAATGATGTAAAACCATTAGAGAGGTTAATTCCACTAAACTCCCTCTGAAAGGGTTTGACTTAAAAATATTCAACCTAAAAATCAGGCTTTTAAACTTCAGTTATTCATATTGCAGTTATAATACAAACTTCATAGTTAAGCAAGCAATAAGTGAGAATAAAAATATTTAGTCCAGCTGGAGTTTGAGGTTCTTTGCTTAATAATAATCGAACACCATCTTTTCACAAGTCATTTAAGTAGTTCATCTTCATTTCACAGTCCTCTTGTCCCATTATCCCCAGGCAGCCAAGACTGAAGCACTTCTATAACCGAATAGACTTTCTTACACTGCATTTTGAAAACTGTCTCTGTGCTATTTATTTTGGCTCATGGGTACAATGCATGGTAACTATGCTTTGCTATTATTAAGATTTATGTGCACCTATCTACTCTGAGTCCAACTGCCTTCTCAACAATTAGAAACAATCATGGTAAATTCACTGGCTGGAAAATCAAAGTACAAGAAATAAACCATTCAGTTCTAACCATTTAAGTCTCTTCTACTAGAATACTTATTTATTTTCTTAAAATGGTAGTGTGAGAAATTCGAGTATTGTATCTAAAATCTGTTCTTACTGTATACAAATGGAAACACAATCATACACATTTTTTCCCAGTTCTTAAAAATGTACTGTACCAAAGACAACTTCAAAGTGTTTTGTGGAAGAGAATGCCGATCTAACAGAACAAACTTTTTAATGTGGAACCAGAAAAATGAGAGGGGCAGGAGAATAAGGGGGAAAGAGAGCTACTGTGGCACAATTTTCAGAGCAAAAGAAATATGGAAGTATAATTTTAAGTTCAGGTATAACAAATACCAAAGTATACTGTCTCTGGTATGAGACAAGAGACACAGACTCAGGAAGCCAGCCTGAAAAAGGTGTAACTAAAGAAACAGGTACGAATCAAACAACAACAACAAAAATAAAATCTAAGAGCACAGCCATATCATGCATAATAGGCAGGTCGGAATAATACTTTTGGCATACAGATCACAGAAGGAATGACATGAACACAGCTCATTCACAACTGCAAACAGATGATCACATGTTTATTCTCTACTAAGGTGATAACTGTAAAATCCAGTTAGATAAACAATCCTGATCATTTGCTATTTCAGTATTCTTAGAATAACAGAGTATGAATAGCTGCTACACAGGACCTACATAGAAATCATCCTTTCTAAACTTCTGATTTTACGGGCTCAAATTTTCTGTGAGTCAGTGGGATGGCCAAGTCTCTGACTCATACCACAGTGCTCTTCCCACTGAAAAGTGCTTCCAAGTGCCCAAGCTTCCAATTTCATCAAACCTAAGACATCATTTTTTAAAACATGTTCTTCCTCCACAGCAGGAGGCTTTGAAAAGGTTTTGAAATCTCAAACAGCATGACGAACTTCTATACAGAAAAGAATGAAACACATTAGCCAAAAGTGCCAAGAAAAAGAAAGAGCTTCCTTCAAAGAGGGAACAGTTCTTTCAACAATGCTACAAACACGATGTATTTTCCATGTAAGAAAAGTAATTACTGGTTTTAATAGTTTTTCTTTCGTGTTCTGGGGAACATGAGGTAACACTAAAGCAAGAAGTCACAGCATAGCAAGTTTTGAAGCTTCCATTCCACTCAGAAATAACAAGTACAATTCTATTAGGAGCAAAGAACTTTGAAAAGAGCTTATTTACAAATAGCCTCAGAAAGGCTGTAAGATGCTTATTCTCATTAATTTTTACACCCATTTTAAAGATTTAGAAATTAATGGATAAAAATTTATTTGAAAACTGTTAACCACTCTGGGAAATACAGACAACATTAAAATTTTAGTATCTCTTAAAAAAGTAGGACCAAACTTGCCATATTCTTCAAGGTAAAGAACTTAGACAGTTAATGATTACTATCAATTACCAAACATGTTAAGAAAGCTTCTTCCCAACATCTTATTTTGCTCTGCATATGCTTAGTCGTCGTTTCCAGAGTTGCAACTGTGCACTAAGAACCAAAAGAATAAATGTGAGCCCATAAAACTCTTTAAGCGGTTATTGTTTCAATCATAAAAAAAGTTGATCACTATCAAGTCACATCTTTTTTTCCTACCATAAAATTCAAAATATAAAAATGAGAAATACTTAACATCGTGCTACCTTACAAATCCAGAGAAGTCCAGTTCAAACAAATTCCTATGCTGCATATACTGCTTTTTGAAAAATGGCATAGTCACCTGTTATAAAAATTATTTCTGAATCTTCCAACAAAAATAATTGGAGAAAAAAAAATTAGGAACATATGGACAGAAACATAAATAATTCATTTAAAAGAGAACCAAAATGGATGTATTTCTTGACTCTCCTTGTTACCCCCTCAAATTTGGAATTTCATCCATAATATGCATCACATTGCTTTTCGCAAAAAACAAACAGAAAAAAATTTTAAGAGCTTTACTTCTTCCACACATGCTACCTTCCTCCTGCATTGGAGATTTAACTCTCTGTGACCCACATGCTATAAATGAGCTGATTCTGATAAAATTTCTATAACTGTTCCAGGTTTATAAAAGTCACAAAGTGTAGCATAAAGTCCATCACCAAGATAAACTCTTAAAAAGAAGGCTGATATATGAAAAGCTTGAGAACTTTTCTGTATCCCATGTAAAAATGCAAACAAAACCTCAGAATGAGTGGCTGAATTAGAAATTAAATTCTAATTATGGGGGGAGGGAAGCTGACAACAGTAATTTGCTTAAAAAGCTTATGAGGAAACCATGACATACATCACTTTTCCATAAAAGAGCAATATAAAAATCACAGAATGAACTTGACAATGAAAATTTTATGTTGAAGAACAAAGCAAACCCAATGCAAGTACTTATTCTTGATAATTAATATTTCTTCCATATGTAGGTTGAGACAAGCTGTAAAATGCTTGGCATTAAAACTTTCTCCAGACACTAAAGAGTTATCCACACGAACAAGATTGCAAAGGAAATTTACATGTAAGAATTAAAAGAGAGTCTCTTAATAAAAGAATTGTAAAAGGATCTTTAAGCAGTATCTAGCATAGTGCTTTGTGAACAAACATTCATCACATAAGATATATTGTTGTGAGTTAAACACAGAATTGAACCTACCTTTTTTCCTAAATGAAAACACTACATTAAAACAATTTTTTGGCACAAAAACAGACAGATCAATGAAACAGAATAGAGAACCCAGAAATGGACTGACAGACGTATGGCCAACTCATCTTTGACACAGCAGGAAAGAATAGCCAATGGAATAAAGACATTCTCTTCAGCCAGTGGTGCTGGGAAAACTGGACAGTGACATGCAGAAGAATGAACCTGGACCACTTTCTTACACCATACGCAAAAATAAACTCAAAATGTATGAAAGACCTAAATTAAACAGGAAGCCATCAAAATCCTCGAGGAGAAAGCAGGCAAAAACCTCTTTGATCTTGGCCACAGCAACTTCTTACTCAACACGTCTCCAGAGGCAAGGGAAATAAAAGCAAAAATGAACTATTGGGACCTCATCAAAATAAAAAGCTTCTGTACAGCGAAGGAAACAAACAGCAAAATGGAAAGACAACTGACGGAATGGGAGAAGATATTTGCAAATGACATATCAGATAAAGGGTTAGTATCCAAAATCTATAAAGAACTTATCAAACTCAACACCCAAAAAACAAATAATCCAGTGAAGAAATACGCAAAAGACATGAATAGACGCTTCTCCAAAGAAGACATCCAGATGGCCAACCAACACATGAAAAAATGATTGAATCACTCTCATCATCCGGGAAATACAAATCAAAACCACAATGAGAAACCACCTCACACCTGTCAGAATGGCTAACATTAACAACTGAGGCAACAACAGATGCTGGCGAGGATGTGGAGAAAGAGAATCTCTTTTGCATTGCTGGTGGGAATGCAAACTGGTGCAGCCACTCTGGAAAACAGTATGAAGGTTCCTCAAAAAATTAAAAGTAGAACTACCCTATGACCCAGCAATTGCACTATTAGGTATTTATCCAAGGGATACAGGTATGCTGTTTCGAAGGGGCATGTGCACCCCAATGTTTCTAGCAGCACTATCAACAATAGCCAAAGTATGGAAAGAGCCCAAATGCCCATAGATGGATGAATGGATAAAGAAGATGTGGTATATATATACAATGGAGTATTACTCGGCAATCAGAAAGAATGAAATCTTGCCATTTGCAACTGCATGCATGGAACTACAGGGTATTATGCTAAGCGAATTAGTCAGAGAAAGACAAATATCATATGACTTTACTCATATGAGGACTTTAAGACACAGAACAGATGAACACAAGGGAAGGGAAGCATAAATAATATAAAAACAGGGAAGGGGACAAGACATAAGAGATTCTTAAATATGGAGAACAAACAGAGGGTTACTGGAGGGGTTGTGGGAGGTGGGGGATGGGCTAAATGGGTAAGGGGCATTAAGGACTCTACTCCTGAAATCACTGTTGCACTATATGCTAACTAATTTGGATGTAAATTAAAAATAATAATAAATAAATAAAGCAATTTTTAAATTAAAAGGTAGTAATTCAGTCTGCTTACAAAAAAAAGAGACAGGGGAGGTGTGAGAGCCATTTAGACCGGCTAGTAATACAAGGAATCTTTACCTCCAAGCAAAGCAATGTAAGAATCTGCAGCATGTAACACCTGCATCTTTAAGACTATATCACCAAAAAAAAGTGGTTATCTTGAAAATATCACCAAAAGCTCCACAGTTTCAAATCTGACAGAATTCAAACACAAAGGGCTTCGTATTATATAATTCAATTTTTTGAAACGTCCAGAATAGGAAAATCCACAGAAATAAAAAGTAGATCAGTAGTTGCCAGGAACCAAAGAGCAGAGGGAACGGGGATTGACCACTAATAGGTACAGTGCATGGTGACATATTTGATGAAAATGTTCTAAAATTAAATAGTAGTGTGACTACATATTCAACTTTTAGTGAATTTACTAAAAGCAACTCAACTATACATTCCCTAAGGGTGAATTTTATGGTATGTGAATTATTATTTCAATAATATTCTTATTAAAAATTAAAATAGGGGCACCTGGGTGGCTCAGTGAGTTAATCAAGAGTCAGTCAGATTCTTGATTTCAGCTCAGGTCATTGTTCCGGAGTTTGAGCTCCATGTCAGCTCTGCGCTGACAGTGCAGAACCTACTTGCGATCCTCTTTCCCTCTCTCTCTCCCCCTCCCCTACTTTCCCTCCATCCCTCTCATTCTCTCTCTCTCTCTCAAAATAAATAAACTTAAAAAAATTAAATTTAAATTAAAAAATAATCGGACAAGTCATAACATCATTTGTACTATAGTAGACACATTCAGAGCTTTCCACCTGATCCAAATTTGTTTACCTTGGCAAGGCGGCTCATCTGATCTTCTGAGAGAGTACTGCTTGTTCTGCCAGGAGTTTTTGTGGGTTCTGATCCATCTGCTTCTACATTAGGCCAGACTTTCAAGTCGTGCATCCCTTGGCGAAACATGCTAGGCGAAAAGATAGTGTTCAGGGTAGAAGTAAATTAATGCAGTTCATTATAGGACATTTAGGTTCCTAAAACAGAGAGAATTCCACACAGGAAAATGCATGTCTGTCTTGCCAAGCCTGAAACCTCCAGTGGGTTATAAAGCAATTAACTAAGCAACTAAAATCCATGTTAACACTGTTTTTTTTACATGCCATTCTTTTCCCCTCCACACAGAACTATTACAGAAATCCTACAAGTCGAGTAGAAATAGAAAGTTCCGTAATGGACCACACTCACACTTCATCATTTCAGTGGAGATCTGAGAAATAATAGAGACCAAATTCCTATCAAATAAAAGAATGTCACATTTATAATAACTGAAACCAAATTTAAATGAATACATAACTCTCTACTTTAAGTGACAATTCAGCACAGTAGAAGGTGAAGTCAAAATGCTGGGATCTGAATCCCAGCAGTGCCATCAACTATTACCTACATGACCTTGGGTATATTACCCAACCTCTATGTCTCAGTTTTCTCATCTATAAAATAAGATTATAAAGAGTACCTGTATCTCAGAGTTGTTAGAAAAATTAAATAGATCAGTAGAAGTAAAAAGTACTTAGAACCATGCCTGCCACACAGGAAGTACTCAATAAATGTTAGCTATTATCATCCTTTCACTAGGTATCATGATTTCTCTCCTGTCTTCTTTTGCACAAGAGATAGGTCTAAAACAGAATACAAATGCAGATTCATATAAGAAAAAAATCCCATGTCTATGAATCAAGAAATTTAACATACAGCCAAAATTCAATCTGAGGATGGTGAGATCCTGCTTTATAGTGAAAAACTATATATATGATTATTGATGGCCAAATTTCCTTCAAAAGCTACCAAGAAGACCTAGAGTAAAGGTTGAGCAAAGTCATAAAGGAGATTTAGACAACTGTTTTTTAAATATGCTACTATTAAGTGTCTGAGTGTTTTTTCATGGAAGGATTAGAGATGTCCTTCTGTTAGTGTGTTCTCTTTTTTCTTAACTGTTGTTATTGTTGTTTTTTAAACAAGACCTTTCAAACAATATAAAGTCTATCAAAGAGCATCCTCCCAAAGCTCAAAGAGCAAGCTGATGACTGCAATGGAAAAAAATAAGACTGGAAGTGAGTAGGCAAGTCCAAAGCATTTTGTACACTCTCACATTTAATAACTTTTTTAAAAATAAAGTACATTATGGGGTGCCTGGGTGGCTTCAGTCGGTTAAGCGTCGGACTTTGGCTCAGGTCATGATCTCATGGTTCATGAGTTCAAACCTCGAGTCAGGCTCTGTGCTGACAGCTCAGAACCTGGAGCCTGCTTCAGATTCTGTGTCTCCCTCTCTCTCTGCCCCTCCCCCACTCATGCTCTGTCTCTCAAAAATTAATAAACGTTAAAAAAAATTTTAATAAAGTACATTACATATATTGATACAGCATTTTTCCATCTTTAAAAACATTATACTTAACTATAAAAGGCTTACATAAAATTTTTAAGCCATTTATTATCATGTTCTAATGGAAAATTTCTTCACAGATTTTTCCCAGATAATAAAGAGGATTTTCACTGATTCTGTAATGTATATAAGCAATGATGCCATGAACAATGAGAATGGAATGATAAACGATAGCTACAAGCTCATGAGCACAGTTAAGACTAAGGTATAACCATACTTGTTACAAGGTGTTTAAGGCTGGCAATAAACAGGTGGCACCCAGCAACCATGCAAAAGCTTACCTTAGAGGCCCCCCAGAAATGCACTGATTAGTTGTAAAGAATAAAAATTCTCAAGATTTATCTACCATATTAAAGATCAAAAAGTTATATTACAAAGAAAGCACATATGCCAGCCTTTTATAAAGTTCACTTTCTTTCAAATCAGGTATAGATTCAATATCAAGCAGACCTGCTTAGTCTCTAAGAAACTGGGTACAGTGAAGCAATAATGCCACTTTAAATGAATATCCTTACATGTACCTTGAGAAACAGCAGAAGGCCTGCCTTCCTTCTCTCTACCTCTGTATCCCCCAGTGAATACTGTGACTGGCTGAATGTAACTAAATCAAAAATAAGTACATTTGGCAGGAAGTCAGTTTACTAAATGATTTAGGTGCCTTGGGATGAATCTGGAGAGAAGATTTAAGGATACGGGACGTGGAGGGAAGGGGTGATGCCAAGTGACTCAAATGATCAAGTGAACATATTACTTTCTTTTGACACTAATGGAACCTTTGCAGAGAGTTACACAGCCGCCAGGTGGCAAGCCAAAAGATGCTCAGAGCATCATGTCCACTTGGGAAATTAAGCCAAACAGGCAAGACAAAAGACAGAGCATAGCAGGATCTCCTTCGGACTCCAGCGGAGGCCCCAGCAACAGCTGCTGCTGACGTTCCAGCTCCCAGTGCCAAGCCACTATCGCAGCCACTGCCCTGACTTTCAAATTCACATGTGGAAAAACATCTGCACGAGAAATCTGCAGCCTGCTTATGGTTCTCTGCCAATTCAATCTAATGATCAATCCGTTTTTTAGCTACTTAGAAATCTCACCAGCTAAACTTTCAAAATGAGGACAATTAGTCATTCTAGCTGTATCTTAAGAGATGAGTCTTTCAATTATTAATTATACTATTCTCCAAGAAGCACTGCTTCACACAGACTCAAGTAAACAAAACAGACATTAGCAAATACCAAGAGTTGACAGTCACAAGGTTCCCAATATTGTAAGACAACTATCACATGCTTTGAAGACCACTTCTTAAAAACTAAGTCCATACCAGCCCTACTTAGGGGAAAAGGTGAGGAGCAACTGGGGTTATGTAATGGTTCAAGAAGCATCTGAAGAAACTACAGTCTAAAGCAGTTTCCTTAAATCACAAAAACCGTGGTGACACGTGACATGATTTTTAACGGTAGGAAGGAAAAAAAAAAAAAAAAAAAAAAAAACTTCAGCAGCTTCCTGCTGAGGCCACCCAAAAGATGGATGCCACTCTCTCTGCCAAAATGTCAGCACCAGCATGCAGAGAAGCAGCTGTGACCCCGCAGTACCAGCGGAGGTGTGTACCCTGCCACAACACCTGAACATCCTGAGCAGTCACACACAAAGCTGCACACAGTCTAGTACCGTGCCAGCAGACGCCTGGGCTTACATGCAGCACAACCCAGTTCATCTCAAGGAAAGGCCCCAGGACACACAGAGAAAAAGGACTTATTTCAATTTCATAAAGTTTCTTATGCTTCCTTTTTCTGAGGTGAAGGTCAGGATAAATGTCAACCTAGAGGGAACAGGAGTAGATGATCCACCTTTTCTTCATTCCTTCCCCACTGTTCAAAGTATCAGAGAAACCTCTATTGAAATCTGATGTTATCATTTGGCTAACTGACATACAACCACATAGGAGCTATGTGTTTTGTTTTTGTTTTTGTTTTAAAAGTGAGCTAATTCAGATAATCAAGTACAGAGATACTCAGTACAGAGATAAGGCAGGAATTCGGAAAGTAATAAGTCAACCAGTCCTATTTGAGAAACCCTGCTCTAAGAGAGGGAGGTGCACAGAGTCAGTACCAATCTCCAACACGTTTTATTTTCACCTGACAACTCATGTGTTCAGGACATGGACGGGCAGCATGACCTAATGTCCAGTTAAGAGTTACGAAAAAACAGAGGACTCTCCAAGATTCAAAGTCTTAATTTACTTAATATCAGGAAAACGAATTGAAGTTGAACTCCCACCTATTGCTACCACTACCTTCATGGAAATATTTGGGGTTCAATTACTTCTTAAAGTACAACAAATACTACTGACTTATGTTTCAGGCACATTTCCATCATGGTTTGGATGGGAGGCAAAGGAATGCTTCCTTTACTGGGGTTCACACAGAAATACAAATCAAGCGGGCAACAGGATGAAAGAAAGAAACTTTGAAAACAACTGCTGGCATAAGTTCTACAAGTCGACTATTATAAAAAGGTTAATGCAGCGTTTCCCAAAATGTTGATCCATAGGCCACAGCATCGCTTGGGATCCTGCTTACTAAAAATGCTGAATCTTGGGCCCCATGACACCCTCACTAAATTAATGAGAACACAGGAAGATGACTGTTTAGTGAGCTTACCAGATGCTTCTTATTCATAGGTTGATCACTACCGACTTCAAGTACTTTTCAAAAACTTGCCAAAAGTCAAGTAAAACTGGGTCACAAATGTTAATTTGAGAAAGAAAGAGTTTGTTTGGCTTTAGGCAGTTCATTTTACTGCACTTCTGTGGAAATTTCGGTTGTCTCATACTTACTGTCTAATCCAATTGTCTCCTGAAACTATATCCTAAGGTCATCTAAATGCAGAGGTGTGCTTTTATGACAAAACCTCCAGCTGATTTTCCAAAAGGGAAACCACTTATAAAGAGGTCAAGAGGAAAAACCAAGAGGTGTATCTGTTGTTTCTCAAGAACATTTAACCACTAACTACACAGCAAAAGTAATAAACTGTTGTGCACTTTTTTACTGTGTGGTAAACCCCACCCTAGTAGAGAACAGCGAAAAGGAACAGACACTCTGGAAAAGGAACAATACTGACTTAGTGACATGTCCATTCTAATGTAACATGCTATTTTAACCAAATTATATGTCATGTGTCAGACTATGTCTAAATTTGTTCTTTCATGAATTTCAGTAATAAATATCTCTTTAATAATTACAACAAACAAAAATACCTTCACATTATTAAGCAACCAAAGTATTCTAAATGAAATTACATCTAGATTTTGTTCATGAGTTGAAGGCTTTCTGACACACCCTATCCCTGGATGGCAAAATTCAATATTACAAAGGTGTCAATTTTCTCCTTTAATTAACATATCTAATTCAATACAATTTCTTCCTAACAAAATAACAGTGAGCTTTTTTTATTTGAAGAAATAATAAAAAATTTATCTAACAAACAGAATATCCAGAGAAATTATAAAAAGGCAAATAAGGAAAATGCTCCCCATCTAATATTAAAACATTTTATAATAGTATTCAAGACTAACAGAATAGTTCAGAAATAATGTTGAAGCTAATATTTACTGAACACTTATTAAGTTAATTATGTGTCTTCAGTAATTTATCATCATAAACTACTCTATAAGATAAATATTGTTATATCATTTTAGAGATGAGGAAACTGAGGCAGCAGGATATTAAATAACTTGCCCAAGGGTACAAAGATAATAAACAAATGAGCCAGGATTTGAACCCAGATAATCTGGTTCCCCATGCTGCATCCCTAACCACCACCGTATGAATATACTACACTGTTTCTCTTAGACTTCAATATGTGATGAATTGAATATATAAGGGTACCATTTCAAAATATTTGAAACAAAGGCCAATTTAATAAATAGTGTTAAGACAAATAAGTAGCCATTTGTCAGTCTTCTGGTTTTTTTTAAGTTGATTCTCAATATCACTCCTTTCAGAAAGTGATTTTAGATGAATCAAAGGCTTAAATAAGAATAAAAATCATAAAAGGAAATCTCTTTTAAAATTAGAAAAGGACTTTCTAAAACAATTCACAGCCCATAAAAATAAAAACTGATCAACATGATAATTTAAGGTCCATGAACAGCAAGCAAACAAATAAATATATACTAATTCAAAAAAAGTCGAACAGGAAACACAGTATTTGTAACATGTGACATGCAAATGGCTAATTTCATTAATCTACAAATAACACCTATACATTAGTAAGAAAACCGACAACTCAAAAGGAAGCAGAATTTTATGGCATGTGAATTATATTTCACTTTTTGAAAAAATAGGTGGACATCAAAAAGCAATTCACAGAAACATACACAAACAGTAAACAAACATATCAAAATATGACCATCTTCGTTTAAATTTAATGATGTGCAAGTTAATTCAGGCAATAACATTATCCAACTTTAAAATCAACACAAATTAATAAGTCTGATAATACCTAGATTAAGTTCTCTACCTATTTTGCACTGAAAAGAAGTAGGGTTTCAGAGATTCCAGTTCGGGGGTGAGAAACTGCCCAATTAGCCTGAAATAGTGTGTCAACCAGACAGCAAAGAAGGTACGAATGACTACTGGAGTACTGTCACAGAACCAGGGAGGGGATAAGCTTGAAGGAACTATTACTGACCAAAAATGGGAGTGTTTGAACACTGTGAAGACTAAAGACAAATTAATTAAAACATTTCAAAAGTGTTTAACACTAAAAGTTAATGACAAAACTTAAAAACAAAAAGGAAAAAAAAAACCTCCATCATCAAATAGACAAGTTATCAGAACACCAACTCATTCTTAAAATTGGTAAAGAAGAGGGGCGCCTGGGTGGCTCAGTCGGTTGAGCGTCCGACTTCAGCTCAGGTCATGATCTCACGGTTCGTGAGTTCGAGCCCCGCATCAGGCTCTGGGCTGATGGCTCAGAGCCTGGAGCCTGCTTCCGATTCTGTGTCTCCCTCTCTCTCTGCCCCTCCCCCATACATGCTGTGTCTCTCTCTGTCTCAAAAATAAATAAACATTAAAAAAAAAAAATTAAAAAAAAAATTGGTAAAGAAGAAAAAAGTGAACATTCATCTGCCTTTCCTATATAAACAGTGTACCGAGGTAACTCAATACCTGATGAAAGACCACGTTCTTTAGAGGAAAACCCCAATTAATAAACACAGAAGAGAATAATAGAATATCACCAATTCTCTAAAGATAGTGATCCTTCTGTTCCAGGAGAAAAAAGAGGGAGAAAAAATACCTTTCAGGATTATGCTTTTGTTGTTGTTGTTGTTGTTATTGTTTTACAACAAACTTCTATTATCTGTAAATTTTTAAAAACTGAGTTGACACCTTTTCAATGATATAGTCACAGTGATATAATCACTATCATTATTAGCAATGCTTTTTAACTCTGCTTATTGCCCTGTCACTACTTTGAGAAAGCAAAAAAAATGCTTTAACAATGCAATTACAGTATACACCAAAGAGCCTCTTTTTCTAGCAAGATTCAAATTTCTAATGACTATTTTCAAATAGAAATCATATTACCAATCACTAACTGTACAGTAACTGAAGTTGTGTGTCTTAATTAATCTACCTGCATATCCCATAGGAAATTTGTGTCAAATTCAGTCTCAAGAATAAAGGAATCATGTATACCAAATATGTTTTTGCTTCCTAGGACACAGAGCACCAGAGTAGGTATAAACTATTAAAGCTCTCCCAAAAAGAAAAGCTCTCCCAACATTCCTAAAAGATCAGAAGAAAAGAATGCTTACCCATATTTTCCAAAGAGCGAAACCGTTGTTCCTCCCACAGGCACTGCCTTCCCTGGTCCATACACATCCCATATAGTGAGGGCCACTTGGGCATTCCTGGGCAGGTCTGGGTATTTTACAGGCAGTTTTAGCCATTCATTCCAGCTATAGAAATAAAGTCAACATAAACATAAAGCTAAGGAAATAAACTGTGTGTGTGTGTGTGTGTGTGTGTGTGTGTGTGTAAACTTCCTTTTAAATTAACAAACCATACTTTTGTATGATTTGTCCAGAGAAAATGTTCCAAAAGATTAGGTTGGTACTACAAAAAATGTGACACTTACCTCGATTCTGATGGAGGCAACTTCAATTTTAAATACAGAACACATGAAAAAAAAATAATGAAAAGCCAAGCTCATGAAAATTTACACTGGTATTCTTTAATCAAGAAATTCACATAATATCACTAAGACACAGGAAAGTGATAATGGCTAATAAAAATCTGGTAAAACACAAGCATGTTAGATCCAAACTTGTTTTGAATGTAAGTATGATTATCTATAAGCATTTTCCAGAACACAGTTTTTATATTATAAAGAGAAAAAAAAGAATTATTCAAAATGCTGCTGAGGATAGTATGGTCCTATATTATACAAGAGTACCTCAACAAAGGAGGAAAAAACAACCAAAACCTTAAAGAGGTCAAAGTAGACTATCTACTACCACCCTAACATGAAGAAGTTACCAGACTGCTCTGGACAAACATATGACAATTTTTTACATATTTTTCTGTTCCTCAAGTTATTTCATCAATACTGATAATGCAAAGCTATCAGGTGTCACGTTTTTAAAGCATACCTGTATATATGATTTCACTAAAGAACGTTCATGCTTAATAATTTAGTAATGATAACACAGCTCTTTTTTTTATTTCTATTTATCCCTGCAAATTTTCTTCTGCATTCAAACTTCATAGTGAATCTATTTGACAATTTCAACTCCCTTAAACAACAGATGGCTTTTAAAATCCCAAAAGAAAATTATGCAAACAATACACAAACTAACACCCAGAAGACACACAGAACTGTTTCTCTCTGTTTACTCAAAATTATTCTGTTTACTCAAAATTATTATCAAAGGGGCATATCCCAGTCTAGGTCAAATACATCTGCATCAGTAAGAAATTGAACAGAATTTTCAAAAACTTAAAGGATAAATCATTTATGCCCACCATATAAATTCAAGGACCTACAGGAAAATTAGACATGACTACCAATTTAAAGGAGAATCAAAAGTTATTAAATCCTTTTCTTCTATGAAGAACTTAAAAAAATAAATCATCTCTCAAAAAAGCCTTTCTCAAGCCATTCTTCACTAGATAAACTTCAGGAACTAAATGAATTTATTTAATTACTGTACACAAGGTGGGTCTGACTGAAAGGGTAAATACTAAGCAGTATCATCTTGTGCCAAGGAAAAAAACCACAAAAATTAACTAATACAGGCTAAAGACAGAAAAATCAACAACAATATCCAAAATGAATTATGGAAATTCTCACTTCTATATTCTGTCCTTTGACTAAAAAACAGTATCTATGACCACGCAATCATCTGCCTCAAACTTGTCATCTAAAAACACACCCCCACACCTTTTTAAAATCAAATTAACTATACTGTAACCTGTTTTATATACTGGACTGCTGCAGAAGAATTCTTTTGAAGAAAATCAATCTGCAGATATAATATTATTTCAAAACTCTAGATTTTCCAGAAATTATGGAAAGATCTGATCAGATATCAAAAAGATATAAATTCTGAACCCCATTTTGTTCTCTCCCTCTCAGCACATCATGCCTTCCACACACCCCAACCCTCACTGAGCTAGAGACTAAATCTAGTTGGCAACTTTCAAAACATTTCAATATTCTGAAGCCTGATTCTGCATGGCTGGATTCTCACCACCCCACATACGACTGTACTAACCTTCTTGTCTGACCAGTGCACTCCTAAATCCTACTTTTGTCATTTCTTAATTATATTAGATTATCAGTCTATGTTTCTCTCTCTAAAGTCATGTTATATCCTTTATGGGACAGGAGAGAATATAAATTTTAAAAAAATAAGATTTAAACCACTTGCGTACAGAATAATATTTACATATAAAACATGGAAATCTGCAATATTCCATACAAATGACAACTCTATTTAAATGTAACTAAAGTACAAGATTCCCCACTATGGACAGGATAGAATAGGAGAAGACAGAATAGACTTGGGTAAATTTTGGATAAATCCTTACTATTTGAACTCTCACAACTCACTATCAGAATCTCAAAAATCAGACTCAGATCATTAGGAATCTCAACTATCCAAAAATATGGTCTAAACTAAGGAAATGCAAATTTTTACATTGTAAGAGATCCTTTTACAGTATAATTTATTTTTCCTAAGTTTACACTATTTCTTTTTTAAGTGTATAGAAGGTGACTGTGAAAAGTTTGCCCTCAAGCATTTTAGGAGGGCAATTTTTGGTTTGATAAATTAAAAAATCCACCTCTTAAATACCAAAGAACAGGGTGTACAAAATCTACAAATGTCTTCCCCCTGAGCCAAAAGAATATATTTAAAAGAAACAAATAAACCAAACAAAAAGCCTACCCTTATATAACCCAACATGAGGTATTTTCTCACCCTATCTCCTACACAGATGTGTTGAACCTTTCAATTAAAAGAAGCCACTTTAATTATTCTGCAGTACTTACTTGTGTAGTAAGCACTTACTTGTGTATTCACAATTTTAAAAATATAAAAAAAATTCAAACTTCGGGACAGCGAATATGGCAGTCTTTATATCTTTCAACAATACATAACACATAACAAATGAAGAAAGGAGTTGGCAAATGGGAAGAGAAAAGACTTGAATCTCCCTGTAACTGGGAATATGCTTTTTCTCTAATTTTCTTTATTGCCAAGGCATGAAGCAAAACCACTATACAATTTCCCTCACCAAGAAAAGTGGAACTCACCATAAATGTTGATGGTCTAAACCTAATTTGTAGTTTTAAAGTCTTTTTTGAAGCTATAAACCACCTCAAAAAATCTAATAAAAGCTTTGAGCTCTGTCCTTGTAAAAATGCACAAGATACAAAATTCTGCATACAATTTCAGGTTTTTGCACATTTCCTGATTCCAGTTGAAAAACCTGATATAATTAAGGAATCCTGGTCCATTGCTCCAGATGTAATTATGTATTATAATTATGTACTGCAGTTTTGTTTAACAAAAGAAATACACAAAGGGATGCCTGGGTGGCTCAGTCAGTTAAGCATCGGACTCTTGATTTCAGTTCAGGTCATGATCTCAGTGAGATCGAGTCCTGAGTCGGGGTCCACGTTAGGCGTGGAGCCTGCTCAAGATTCTCCATCTCCCTCAGTCCTTCCCCCTGCATGTACATATTCTCTCTCAAAAAAAAACAAAAACAAAAACAAAAAACAAATACACAGAAACACAGTTAGAATAAAATATTTGGAATATGCTTTAAAATAACTGGATATAGATGAAACACGATTGGCTTTGATTTAGTAATTATCAAAGCTAGGTGATAGAGTCTTGGAAGTTCATTGTATTATTCTCTCTACATTTGCAGGTTTGAAATTTTCCAAAATAACAACTATATACATATATATATACTTGAGTGTGTTTGTGTGTGTTTATAGCTATCCACAAAAGGACTACTAAAGAAATTACACTATTAAAATAGTCGGTTTCAACGAAGCCAGATCACTAGAGCTCAGACTTCTGCTCTCTGAAAAAACCCTTCTCAACCTACTAGACCACACTTGGTAAACACAGGGCTGTACCCTCGACCTGGTAGTCCATTTCGTCACACCTTTTCTTCATTAACACTGTGGGCATAAGCTTCTTCCTTAAGAGGCACATAACCTGTGAATCCTGCAGAGAGCCTACCAGGGTGCTGAATAACCCTCATGGGTAGAGCAACAAAACTGCACCACATAATCTATCAAATAAGAGGAGACAAGAGTTTGATTTCAGGACCCACAACAGTGTTCTGGAAAAACAGGAACTTCACGTTCACTAGATTTACCTTGCAACCCAACAATGGTCTGCTAATGTACCATGCTCAATAAACCATGAACTTTTTTTTAAGTTAGCTTCATATTTAAAATAATAATAAAAATCTGATCCGAACAGATCTCTCTCTCTGAAAATCTGAGCTACAAACATCAGGTTGGACATTTTAGACAATCCAGAAGTGTTCACGTGTTCAGGGCGTAGAGTGGTAGAAAATTTAAAGATGTTACACATGTATTTTTGGTTTGGCTCATTTTGTGAATCAGTCAAGTACTTATAAAAATACACCCATATATTGAATACAAACACAAATTCACTTCTACCTAAATTGCGCTTACAATATTACTATATATAATATTTTATTCCATCTGAGGAGGCTACTGCTTTAAACTATTAGATCAATGCTTACAGGTATTAGGTACAAAATTTTTTTTTTTTTGATTTCCTCTTTAATCCCTACCAAATCATTCTTGCCACATTTATAAAGAAATAGAAGAATAGTCTGGAACCCACCATATGCAAGACAACAACTTACTTCCATCTTGTACTAAATGCTTTGTAGGATGTTCTCACTGGCAAGGCCAGAGGCTTCCCTTCTGCAAAAACTTGACAAGTAACATAAAGATCTGAGCATGTCTCCTGGTACAGCCCTGAAAACTTCAACATTGGGTCTTCTAGAACGGCTTTATAACTCTTTTGTTCTCTCTTCCCTTCCAAACTTCCTCTGAAAGTATAAGAATAATAATGTTTATAGACATTTTTAAACACATACACAACATACACCAAAAATAGTTTATGTTTGTATCATGGTAATCTTACCTCAACATTTTCCTGTATATAAAATTAAAGCCACTTTTACATCTTATAAAGGTCTCTTAAAATCCCAACATACCTAAAATCATTCTAATCTTCATCAACATATTTCTCTATTTTACGCTTTTACTTAATTTTATATTCTGTCATCATCTCTTGATCTACCTTCTAGACATCACCAGCTTTCCAGGCCTTAGTTTCACTTAATTTCAAGCTGAGAACTTGTTCATGTATTCATTCAACAAACATTCACTGTGCTGGGCACAGACGTCCAAAAATGAAAGATGAGATAAATAATAAATAAAGTCTTTGCTTCCACTTACTTGTAACTGTATATTCTTTTATTACTCTTTTACTTTTTGTTACTATGTATTATTTATATATGTTTATATATATATATTATTATATATATTATCATTATATATATAATGTAACTCATAATATTATCTGATCACATTAAATTAAAAACACAGAAATCATAAAAGAGGGGCGCCTGGGTGGCTCAGTTAAGCATCCGACTTCAGCTCAGGTCATAACCTCACAGTCTGTGAGTTAGAGCCTCAAGTCAGGTTCTATGCCAACGATTCAGAGCCTGGAGCCTGCTTCGGATTTTGTGTCTCCCTCTCTCTCCGCCCCTTCCCTGCTTGCATTCTCTCTCTCTCAAAATATAAAATAAATCTATTTTATTTTAAAATAAAATAAAAACGGGGCGCCTCGGTGGCTCAGACGGTTGAGCATCCAACTTCAACTCAGGTCATGATCTCGTGGTTCATGAGTTCGAGCCCCACGTCGGGCTCTGTGTTGACAGCGTGGAGCCTGGAGCCTGCCTCAGATTCTGTATCTCCCTCTATCTGTCCCTCCGCCGCTCATGCTCTGTCTCTAGCATTGTCTCAAAAATAAATAAACGTTAAAAAAAATTTTTTTAATAAAATAAAAACAAAAAAATTTTTTTTAAAAAGAAGTCATAAAAGATACGTACAGACATTAAAAAAGAGGTGTGAACATTGCTTGGACAAGACTATGTCAAATATTGTGCCTGGAATTTTATAAACTTTATTATTTTTCACTCTTTTCTCATTTTATAAATAATGAAGCAGAGACTCAGAGATCAAGCTTATTGTTCACAAAGTAACAGAGCTGAGAATAGAAACAAGGGCAGAAGAGGCCAAAGCCAGCCAATGTCCTTCCTACTGCAGAAAGATAACTCAAAGAGTCTCTGGAACACCTAACCTTGCTTGGGAGCAAGAGCTTAGTATCCCAGACAGATGTCTGAAATGAGCCTGAACAATATATGGAGATGAGAACCAAAGGTAAGGAGTCATCCCAGAAGAACAGATAACCATATACAGAGGCAAAGAGGCAAGACGGTAGGTTTAGGGAACTACAAGTTGTTTGGTATAGCTAAAGCATGAAGCTCATGTGGCAAAGAAGCTAGAGATGAGAATGAAAAGCAGGTATAAAATGAAGCTAGGTAGATACCATATTCAGCACAGTGCCTGACACAAAGTGAACGTTCAAAAATCTGTTAAATGAATATCTGAAGTGACAGTAATGCAATCAGATTTATACTTTTGGCAGCAGTATTAAGAACATAATGGAGAGGAGAGACTGAGGTGTGGATCAAGGATATGAAGCCGGTAGATTCAAGACAATTTGTGAATGATTATACACAGAAGGTAAGAGAGGGGTGTGTGCAGAGCTCCAAAGTTTTCTGTCTTAACCAACCTGCTGAATGATGCCAACAATCATGAAAATAAGAGAGACAACATGGGAAGATTAGAGTTAGAGGGGTAGGCTAATGATGTGCCAGTTTCAGACAGCTGCTTTTAAAGTGCTTTGGCACATCCAAAGTGACTATGTCTCTCAGGCAGTTTGATTTCCAATTACAGCGCTAAGAAAAGAGACATCAAAGTGTAACTTGTTATTAAAACTGTAGCAATTAAACTAAAGAACAAACTGAACAAACTGAACTGGAGAAACAAACTGAAGGGGAGAACAAGCTGAATTAAAGAATTCACTATTCTCAGGGCGCCTGGGTGGCTCAGTCGGTTAAGCGTCCGACTTTAGCTCAGGTCACAATCTCATGGTCCGTGAGTTCGAGCCCCGCGTCCGGCTCTGGGCTGATGGCTCAGAGCCTGGAGCATGCTTCCGATTCTGTGTCTCCCTCTCTCTCTGCCCCTCCCCCGTTCATGCTCTGTCTCTCTCTGTCCCAAAAATAAATAAACGTTAAAAAAAAAATTAAAAAAAAAATTCACTATTCTCTGATTATATGATTCTAAGTTGCTACTTCCTGTGCCCCAATAACCAACAATGGCAGTCACAGAAGCTGAAAGACAGTTAGTACTGAATTTTGTCAAACTTCTAATTTATGCTTTATTGTTGCCTCAAAATACCAAGTGTGTAACTGTTAATAACAGCTCAGGGTTTTTTTGTGTTTGTTTTGTTTTGTTTCACTTTTCTTCTTTCCTTCTAATATTCAAAAGTTTCAAAAAATTCATTCATATGTCCAAGAAATACTGAGAGGTAGGAGACTGAAGGAAAGCCCTTTACCAAATAATAACAATGCAGTCCTGTATAAACAACTAGTGCCACATGGTGTAGAAATTTCCTGAAATGGGTGTGTAAATGATTTTATAAAAGTATAGTTTGGTTGTTGAATTATTATTTTTACTACCACCACAAGATGGATAGTAAAAGATCTGTCAGAGTCTGAAATAAGTAACTTCTGAAAATAAAAGGAAACAGTCCTTCAAAGGTGCATCTGACAGCTGGGAAAACGTACTCACTGCCTGTATGCAGCCCTTTGCCAGAGGCACATTAGACGAATACTGACTAAACATATTATGAATGATGATATGATTCATAATTTATGATAGCTTTCACATATGAAAATACTTCTATAAGACTGCCCTAAAATGGACATAATTTCCAACTCAGTCCCACCAGTTCCCAGTCTCCGTTCCAGTAATCTCATCTCAAGCTGTCATGCCCTTGGCCTTTACTTCAACTGTGATGCCCCAAGATTTTCCTACAAGGCTCTTTTCTCATATCTTCTGGTCCTTTTGCAACTGCCACCGTCACCTCCGAATGACTCCCAACTTCCCTGGCTAAATAATGCCACACGGTCCAAAGATTCAATCTAAGCCGCTATCACCTCCTGTGCTTCTAGTACTCTATCTATGTGCTCATCTTATTCTCAACTACCAGGTCGTTGCCTGTGTCTACCTCTCCATAATTTCTTTAGTCTCCCTTCCACCTGCCAGCCCCGTTCTAAAGACCTTCCAACTATTACCAGCGAGAGGACGACTTAACTGAGGCTTGATCCCTTCATCTGTAAAATGTAAAAACACTCAAAAGGTTGCTGTCAACAGCAAGATGCTTCAAACAAAGTAAAACATCGTGGGACTTGAGAGCAGACTCCTACCGCTACCCTTCTCCCAGAGACCTAGTCTTCAATCTTTCTTTGACATCGCCCCTCTCCAAGCTCCGGTTCTCCTCCGCTTCCCTGGCTGCAGCCCTCTCTGCCGCCCCAGGCAGGCCTTTAGGCTAATAACCATCTTCTCCCCCCAACCCACAGGCCCCTGCCTCAGCGTCCCCAAGCCCCAGCAATCCCAGTCACTGTCCCGAGTCTCTTACATCTTAAGCTGCACGTTGATGTCCAGGTCGCAACTGTAGATGTAGTGAAACTTCTCCGCTTCTCCCATGGCACCCGCAGCAAAGGCAGCACCAACCTCTAGAAACAAGGCGCTGGAAAAACACCGGGACCGAGCAAGCTAAGCCCCACAACACAGGCGCTTCCGGTTCCGCCTCTCACGCCCGCTGCTACCAATCCCTGTCCGGAGCGCGACCCGACGCAGCGGAACTCCCCGCCCAACTTTTCCTTCTGCGCAAGTGCAAAAGTAGCTCACCATATTGCTTAAGGGTAAGTGGGACCCCGGAAACAACCTATCTGGTTACATTCCAGGCTTCCTGTGTTTTTCCTGTTTGAAGAACTTTTTTTTCCCCGGTAAGAAAAGAAGCTGGCTTTTGCGCTGGAGCTCCATCTAAAATCAAAACAAAATTCGATTCAAAAAGAATGGTAACAGCCTTCGCTCGCTGTAGGCTAAACAAGGAGCAATTACAAGAATTAGAATTTTGGCAAGTTCAATTTCCAGTGGCGTTTCCAAAAATTGTGAATTTAGTCCCTAATTTCCTATCTCAAACAAAGATTTTCTCTTTGTGCTATATTTCCTCTGTGGGATCTCCTTTGTGGAGAAAGGACCAAACAAAGAACAAAGAAACCTGGGTTCCAGTTTGGCACTACCGATATTTATGTTACTTTGGGCAAATCACTTGGTACTTGTTTGCAATGGTAATTTTCACACTCAATTTGGATTTCAAGACAACCCTAGTTAGAACGTGGAAACATCCAGTAACAATCTAGAACTAAGTTTCCTGAACCCTATGAACTCCTACAATGCATATTTTTTATAATATTTAGTATTACTTAAACTTGTAATTTTTATTTTCAACTAGATTCAAAACTCCTGGAAGACAAGAATAGTGTGCATTTACTTCAGTATCTGCCCCCACTAATGCTCAATACACTGCCGAGTTTAATAATTCCTATTTATTATTATCGGCTATAATAAATAAAAGTTTCCATTTTGTATATGTTTATTTTTAGGTGCCACATTGCAATAGGAACATGGGTAGACTTTGTATAAATTACAGTAATTAGGGGAAAAGTAGGTTTCACGGAAGAGTTAGAAGGAGTGTAGCTGTTAAGCTAGAAGAGCAAAACATGGCTTATGCACTATGTTTTGGTCAAAGTAAGTTCTCAAAAACATTTGTGAAAGCAAGGCTAAGGGAAAAAAAAATGATAGTTATCCTCCTCCTGTAACTTAAAGTTCCCAAAAAAGAGAAGAGAATTGAGTTGTTCTTAAGTGTAACTACTACCAATGGTTGGAACTTACAGGAAATGTAATATCAGGAAACAATAAAAATTAAACTTTCTAAACCTCAGAGCTGTCCAACAGTAAAACAAATACTTACACTTGCCCTATGGGATAATTCCAGCAATGGTTGTGAAGTTTGATGTGAAACAGATTTATCAAAATTGAATAAAATAGTTATAATTTATTAAGGATAAATTCTATGATCCCAGTACTCACTTAAATTACTTTTATTATAATGTTATTTAATGTATAAACCTAAGTAAAACATCATAAACCTACATATATATGCAATTTATAATTCTTATAAATTATTTTTAAAATTTATAAATTAAACATAAGAAGCTTCAAATTAACAACCTTAATATAATATATAGTCTTTTTGCTGAAACTCTATTGTCTACAACATGCATTGCCTACTCTTACAGGACTGGTTCTTTGAAATTCAGCATGTCTGTATTGCTGTATTTCACATAGCAATATTTTTTTCTTGCCTCCTTTTTTATTCACATTACTATGAAATTTTCAGGAGTATAAGTACCATAATGGCATTTGGCCTTTAGTTGGCCCCAAAAGAGTTTTTTTTAGCCTTAAGTCTATCTCTGTCCATTTCTTCTTAGCTCATGACAGTTAAAGTGATACTAATTGACCCCAATGCAGCTACAAACACAACACAGATAAAGGCATAAAAATGAAGTGTCAGCACTTAGTTCTAAGATATTCATTCATAGAATCCAGGATAGACATATATTAACCTTTTAAAGATAATCATCAAGAAAAAATAACATTAAAAATTTATTATGGGAAATATTAGAAGATTGGACAGTAATTGGTAGAGACACTACTACAGCAGCAGCAGCAGCAACAACAACAACAACAACAACGCTAGTGTGCCAGTTAAGGAGGAGGATTTTGGTAAGTCATAGAAGGATGGTAAAAGTCACAGAAACCAAAACTGGTAATGCCTTTCCAGACCAATTTTCAGTCAGGAAGATGTTGGTTAGTAGATCTGAGTACCACAGTCCTGTTGGCAAGGCCATGGTCATATAGGAAAGGGAAGCCTTTGGCATTATACTCTGAAAGGAGAAGAGTGATATTTTTTTACATGTGATCTTCCACAACTCATAAATATAACACATACTTATAATTATGGGACACAATTTGTATTTCAAGAATCCACAGTTCTGTATGTCACTGTCTACTGCCTGTCTGTAGGGAAATGTTTTTTATGCATAATCTTTGTATGGTAGGCTGCTTCATGGCTACTTGGTCCTGCACTTAATTCACCTCAGCAGTTGCAGTTTGGATTTTGTGTTTCTTTTGCCATCTTTTTCAATCTCATGTTTATTAATCAAATAACTGATTTTAATAATAATGGTTCATTCCCTCAAGTTGCCCAGGATTCAGGCAGTGGTAATCGGGTTTGTTTTTGTCAGTTCCTTTCACTCAATTTCTTCTCTTTTGCTTATAATAAAATTTGGATTTATAGTTTAAAACAGGCAACCATCTATTATTAAGCTTCTGCAAGAAAGAAATAATCATGATACCGCGAGATTAAAATGATCTCATGGTTCCTTTTCTCCAGTTAAAAAAAAAAAAAAAAAAAGCCTTTACATTTACTTTTGCATCCACACGACTCCTGAAACAGAATGCTACAGGCACCAGTGACAGTCACAACAAAGTTTATTGCAACGAGAGGCAAGGCCAACCGATCGGGACCGACACTCTTGACCGGAGTGCAGTCTCGAACAACCGGGGTACAGAGTTTTTATAGCCGACCACATCGTCTTATCATCACTTGGGAACAAAACAAAGAAATAGTTCCCAGATGGGGGTGGAAACAGTTCAGACAAGCCCTTGCCCCAATGCAATCAAATACTAATCCAGTTGATTTTCCTTGAACTTTTGTTCCCTTGATTGATAGGACAAGGCTGTTATTGTTAATCTACAGTGTTAAAACAAAGCTGTTATTTCTTAAGGCTACAGGTTAGCCCTAGACTACAATTTAACCCTTACATTTACCCCAGGTGTTTTGGAACCTAATTAAATGATAGAATAGTGTTTGGAAACTTGAAAACTCCTACTTCATAAGCCAAGACTCTTGGCCTGTTATCAAGTTACTTACAATGGGGGAAAATATGGACTTGAGAAAGTCTGCTAGTGATCCTGAGCAGGAACCCACAAGGCCTGAGTTCTATTTAAGAATGTAATTTCTTTCAGCTACAGAAGGGAAAAAAGTCAAAAGCATGAGCCATTCTGGGAAATAATACACATATATCTTGCATGTGTGTGACTTTGTAATATTTCTATTATGTACTAGAAGAAGTTCCTCTCTCTGTGTCACGATTGAGGAAAAAAAAAAAACTTGTAGTTAGATGACATCCTGTCAAGAATCTCAGCTATGAAAGAGGGATAGAGTCCTCTCTCCCCTAGGAAGTATGATTAGGTCATGGTGAAGAAACATTGTTGTGGTGGGAGCTCTGTGTCTCTTCAAATCTCACTCAATATGGGAGTGGTTTCTAGAATGCAACCTTGGAGAGAAGAGCTAAAAAACAGTGTGAGAAACATCTGATTGTTATATTCTTTTAAGTCAAGATTTTAAAAGATTTTTTAAAAATCTAAGCCCCGCTGACTCTGGGATTTTACAAAATTATACTAGACCCTGGAAGAGTCTCCACTCCCTCCACCACCCCTGCCAAAGGAACTTCCACTAGATCTTGGCACTGCAAGCCTAAGCTCACTCCCTCAGAGAGAAGTCTCCTCTGACCTCACCCTCCTCCCCAACACTGATGAAGTCATCCCACTCAAAAATCTATCCATCTTTGCACTCTTCTTTCACAGTATTCTCAAGAGTTTCTGTCATAATAATTTGGTTAATGGTTATCTCCCCACTAAATTAGAAGCTCTGTAAGGGAAAAGTTGTGTATATCTTATCCAGGACTGCATCCTACTTTAGTTCCTGACACAGGGCAGATGTGTCTAAGCAAAGTAGGGAAGAAACAAGCACTGGTAAAAGTTCTCTATGTCAGATAACATGTTAGGCAATTTTATGTGTATTATTTTATTTAATTTTTTCAACAATAAGTTACTGTTATCCTCTTTTACAGAAAAGTAACTATAAGATAGATTAAGTGATTTGTGTATAATTATTCACTAATACATTGTAAAGGTAAGTGTATCTGGCTTCAAAAGGCATGATATTTTTACCAAACAGCAAGGAAATATTGAAAAATAATTCCTGAACTTACTTTTTGCAACAGAAAACAAATCATTCATGGCAGTATCTTTAGCATCCTCGATGTTAGTTATTTAGCACTGCCATTGATCCCTCTTCCTCTCTATAGATTGTATTCTCAGGTAAACATCTTGACTTATTACAGATTAACTCCATGGAGAGAGGAGATTTTGGTCTTAGCGTCTTTGCAGGTCACCCATTTATGTAATAAATATTTACTGAATGCTTAAAATGTGCCATGAACTACGCCAAGCATTATATTGAATATTGGCCCCTCCAATCTCATCAGGGAGAAATTGGTATTCCCCATCTGCAAGTGATGCCACCCCTGACATCCCTCACTGTGTGTTCCCTATGTCATCATGCAAATTGTCCTGTGAGATCATAGGCCACAAAGATCTTTATTTCATTTCTTCTATGGATATTATGGATGACAAATGACTTTAGATTTTCCTAAGAACTCACAAAAGGCCCCGAATAGCCAAAGTAATTTTGAAGAAGAAGACCAAAGCAGGAGGCATCACAATCCCAGACTTTAGCCTCTACTACAAAGCTGTAATCATCAAGACAGCATCATATTGGCACAAAAACAGACACATAGACCAATGAAATAGAATAGAAACCCCAGAACTAGACCCACAAACGTATGGCCAACTCATCTTTGACAAAGCAGGAAAGAACATCCAATGGAAAAAAGACAGTCTCTTTAAAAATGATGCTGGGAGAACTGGACAGCAACATGCAGAAGATTGAAACTAGACCGCTTTCTCACACCATTCACAAAAATAAACTCAAAATGGATAAAGGATCTGAATGTGAGACAGGAAACCATCAAAACCCTAGAGGAGAAAGCAGGAAAAGACCTCTCTGACCTCAGCCGTAGCAATTTCTTACTTGACACATCCCCAAAGGCAAGGGAATTAAAAGCAAAAATGAACTATTGGGACCTCATCAAGATAAAAAGCTTCTGCACAACAAAGGAAACAATCAACAAAACTAAAAGGCAACCAACAGAATGGGAAAAGATATTTGCAAATGACATATCGGACAAAGGGCTAGTATCCAAAATCTATAAAGAGCTCACCAAACTCCACACCTGAAAAACAAATAATCCAGTGAAGAAATGGGCAGAAAACATGAATAGACACTTCTCTAAAGAAGACATCCGGATGGCCAACAGGCACATGAAAAGATGCTCAACGTCGCTCCTCATCAGGGAAATACAAATCAAAACCACACTCAGATATCACCTCACGCCAGTCAGAGTGGCCAAAATGAACAAATCAGGAGACTATAGATGCTGGAGAGGATGTGGAGAAACCAGAACCCTCTTGCACTGTTGGTGGGAATGCAAACTGGTGCAGCCACTCTGGAAAACAGTGTGGAGGTTCCTCAAAAAATTAAAAATAGACATACCCTATGACCCAGCAATAGCACTGCTAGGAATTTACGCAAGGGATACAGGAGTACTGATGCATAGGGGCACTTGTACCCCAAAGTTTATAGCAGCACTCTCTACAATAGTCAAATTATGGAAAGAGCCTAAATGTCCATCAACTGATGAATGGATAAAGAAATTGTGGTTTATATACACAATGGAGTACTACGTGGCAATGAGAAAGAATGAAATCTGGCCCTTTGTAGCAACGTGGTTGGAACTGAAGAGTGTCATGCTAGGTGAAATAAGCCTACAGAGAAAGACAGATACCGTATGTTTTCACTCTTATGTGGATCCTGAGAAACTTAACAGGAACCCATGGGGGAGGGGAAGAAAAAAAAAAAAGAGAGAGAGGTTAGAGTGGGAGAGAGCCAAAGCAGCCAAAGCATAAGAGACTCTTAAAAACTGAGAACAAAGTGAGGGCTGATGGGGGGTGGGAGGGAGGAGAGGATGGGTGATGGGTATTGAAGAGGGCAACTTTTGGGATGAGCACTGGGTGTTGTATGAAAACCAATTTGACAATAAATTTCATATATTTAAAAAAAAAAAAAAAAGAACTCACTGTTGTTAGGAAGCCCATGGCAATGAGTGCATTCTCAGCCCACATTATGTTTGATCTGCAATTCTGGTCTGTGTTCATTCTTTACTTGTGCTTCTACAAGCTCCACAGGACAGAGATGCTGCTGTTATTTTTGGCACTTCTTATTGCCTCGCCTCTGTGCATTTGTGTTTGTGCATGAATATTTAATCACAGAGAGGTTGCTGACCCGACACTCAGGCTTGCTTCTCTGCAACAGAAGGAAGAGGAGCAATCAAGGTCTGAGTCCATAGACAATAATTAGTGACACAAGTAATTCCTCGTGATCTCTCGAGTCATTTTAAGTCACTTTGCCACCTACCCAGATGCTGTAAATGCACAGGGAAAGAGTAACAGAGACTCTAAAAAAAGGAAAGACCCTCACTGTGTTGTAGGAATTTATCTTTTAATAAGAAACAAAACAAAACCCTTATGTAAATACTAAAAGAAACCCTGGAATGAAAAAATAAAGGGGAAAGAAGAATTGTTCACTTGAGAGTCTGCTTGGATTTGAGCCATGCATTAGTGTAAGAGCTTCAGAAGTTAATACTCTTTCCAGAATGAGAGGGATCCTTGTCAGGCTGGAGCGGGGATTTGATAAAGGAACAGACTTAAGGCTCAAAGGAGAGAATATGAGAAACAAAACAATGGGACAACCATCTTATCAGAGAAACCAAGTCTAACTAAGGTGCAGGGACAAAACTGTTTCTTTTTCTGTCTCAAAAACTGTAGGAGGAGGTCATAGAGAGGACGTGACCACTGGTTGACCCAGGAGCTGGCTCCAGGCAGTCATAGGCTCCTCACCCCTCCCCTGTCCTGTATTGTACATTCTGCCCACCATTCCCATAGTGGGAACCATTTTAAAGGATGCAGCTTTAAGAGAGTGATGTGGTGTTGGGACTCTCTAGACAGTACATGTGACTGAGCTCCACTAAAGGCCTCAGTATAAACTGTCAAGATTCTAACGAGCAAGTGCAGGAATCTACTAGTCTTGAGGCACCTGATACAAACCTGTTGGTAATTCCCTTGCTTTTAAAACCACAACTTCCCAATCTGGATGGGCCAGCCTCCTTCTTCACATTTCTCCTGGTTTTCTGTTTTGGGGGAGAGGGAAGCGGTTTTAAATTTCCCCCTGGGAACTCCCCAGTTTGGGAACCAACAAAGACAAAACAACACAAAAGTGCTCTTCAATCCTGGGGCTCTTCACAGCAGTTGAGAGGAAACAGAGGTTTTCCCGACTTCATAGATTATTTAGAATTGGAGCTAAGTTTTAGCTGTTTTATGAAATTGTTATTTTCTATTTGCCTCTCAATGTTTGCTTGAAGACATCAGTTTTGAATAAAATCTTTTTCTATTATTCTGTATTCAGATTTTACCTTTATCTTCACCCAGTAGGGGTGTACTGATTCTTGTTATTCATAGCAGTTATGTTCTGTAATGTCACAGAGCACTGAATTTGTGAATATTGAAATATTGCTCTTAGGGGAAATAAAAGGTTATGTTCCTGCAGGCCTCTGATCATAACATTTCATCCAACAATGAACATACAACCTTGTGTGATTTATGTTTCTGTTTAAAGACACCTTATTTAACATATACCCTGTTGATTTGTTAATATTGAACTCATGGCCAAAGCACTATAACTCATACATGAATGAAGCTCACCTATCACGTGTATTTTCTCTATGAGGCACCCTACATTCTTGTGTTAGAAACACCAGAGGGCACTTCAGCACTGCACTTGGAGGCCATTATAAACAGTGAAATCACCATTGCAAAAAACAAAAAACAAACAAACCACAGCATGGCACTAAGAGACTGCAAAAAGACCACTTGTTTACATTATGAAAAGTGAAAACAAGAAGTCAGAGCATTACCTTGTTTTATCTCAGCTGGGAATGTGTACATCGAGTGACTCAGACTTTTCACTGCCCTGTGCATGTCTATAATGGCTGCAAATATTGATTTTTGGGTTATAGAAAAATCTTAGTGAGCAAGCAAATTCGTAAATATGGAATCCGTGAATAATGAGAATGGACTGTATTTGTTCCCCAAAGAGAATGAAGAGCCTCTCTAGACTAATGTGCATATGATTTTCCAGGGACTTGTACTAAGATGAGGATTCTGGGGGCACCTGGGTAGCTCAGTCGGTTGAGTGTCCGACTTTGGCTCAGTTCATGATATCATGGTTTGTGAGTTCGAGCCCCGTGTCAGGCTCTGTGCTGACAGCTAGGAGCCTGGAGCCTGCTTCAGATTCTGTGTCTCCCTCTCTCTCTGCCCCTCCCCCACTCATGCTCTGTCTCTCTCTGTCTCAGAAATAAACATAAAAAATTTCTTTTTTAAATAAAATGAGGATTCTGATTCAGTGAATGTGGGCCATGGGACCTGAGAGTCTTTATTTCTTCTAGTTTTGATGAGGGAGCATAAGGCAAGCTAACACCCCCCCCCCCCAGCAACCCCACCCTCACTCCAGGTGGGATATGTGTAATGTTCCTCAGGCACTCCTGGCTGCCAAAGGACAAAGAAAAGGGAAAAGCAAATGTTTAACTGATAAGAGATCACAGTCATGCAAGATATGAGTCTCCATCACTCAAACAAATATCTTAGTAAGTTACAAGAAAAAGGCAATCTTATCAATAGCCTAATCTTCAGGAGCTCCCTACTGTCTTAATGATAATGCTTTGCTAAAGGGAAAAATAATCTTAGCTTGACAACAGCTGGGCCTCCAGTAATCTGTGAGTATTCTTTAGCATATGGAAATCCCTTTAAGAAACTTCCTCTTGACTCTATCTCCCCCAGTTTCACAGTATATAACCAGTCACTCTCCACAACTCCCTTGCAGCTCTTTCTGCCCATGGGTCCTGCTTGTCCCCATGCTTTAATAAAATTACCTCTTTGCACCAAAGACATCTCAAGAATTGTTTCTTGGCCATCAGCTCTGAACCCCTATCACTCTAAGATCCCATCAGTTTAGGTTTTTTTTGTTTTTGTTTTGAGAGAAGAGTGCAAGTAGGGGAAGGACAGACAGAGATGGGAAGAGAGAATTTCAAGCAGGCTCTGCACCACTTGCACAGAGCCTGATGCAAGGCTCAGACTCACAAACCAGGAGACCATGGCCAGAGCCAAAGTCAGACACTTAACCAACTGAACCACCCAAGTGCCCCAGAGAGCCTTCATTTATAATGAGTGACGTTAAGACTGTCTTGAGTAGTGCTAATCTGCACTATCCACTCCTTTTCATTTAGAAACACAGAAATTGATTCCTGTAGGGATTAAAGCAAATTGCTGAGGTCATATTGATAATTACAGAGTTGGAACTGGAGGAGAGTATGCCAGAAGACTTCACAGGGGAGATGGATCTCTGTGAGCTAACAGGCAGCAAATTAACTTTATGGCTAGTGCTTCCTAGGAAGCTATGATCTACATTGGCTGCTCTCTGCTTCTCCCTTTATCCATTCCTTCCCCAAATCTTTTTGCATTTTTTGAAGAACAACTCTAGCCTATGGAGGATCTTCTCTGATACTTCTTAAGAAGAACAAAAGTTTTCTAACAGGATTTCCAATAATCCCAGATAAGGATCCTATCCATTTTTTCCCCACCTGATACATTATATATCAGTTTGTTCCTCCCCTGCTCAAACCCTTTAATGATTCATCACATCTAATGGGATAAAGATCAAGTCTACCAGGGCCTGCTTTATCTTCCAGATTCTTCATTCTCCTTTTGGTATATTGCTTTCTACAGCTTCTCAAGTTGGAGTCTCTCTTAGTCTCTACCCAACTGCAGTCTTCTGCACAACTTATATTTGCTCACATATCTTTGCTTATACTATATTTTCTCCCTAAAGAGTTTCCTTCTTTCCTCATTGTCCCACTTACTTCAAGAACTAACTTCATTACATTTAGCCTCCTTGATCTTCAGAAACAATTTTTCCAAACTCCTAGACATCTTTGAAATTCCTAGTAATTGGTATGCATAAGTATGTACAAATTGTTATCTTGTGTCAGTATCCTGGAGCCAAAATTAATTTATCTTTGTATTTTCTACAGTACAATAGCATGAAAATTTATTATTACACCTGTTATTCATTCATTCTTTCAACAAATACCTATTAAATATTTTCTATGGGCCCGGCATAGCAATTAGAGAGAACATAGACATAGATAATATAGCCTCTGCCCTCTCTGAGTTACAGTGTCATTGGGAAGGCATAAAACTAAATAAGTATAATCATCCTCAGTATTCATGGATTCATATTTACAAATTTACCTACTGTCATTGAAATTTAAATTCATACTTACAGTACTTTTGTGGTCATTCACATACATGTGCAGTACAGCAAAAAAACTGAGTTGTCCAATGTGTACATTCCCAGTTGAGATAGAACAAAGCAATGCTCTGCATTCATGTTTCAGCTCTATATTGTAAACTACTGTCCCTTTTGCAGTTTATTTAGTGCCATGTTGTTTTGCATGTTTGTCCTATTTATCAGTGACTTCACTGTTTAAAATGGCCCTTATGTGTCATGTTGAAGTGCAGTCTAGTGTTCCTAAATATAAGGTTGTGATATAACTTACAAGGAAAATACATGTGTTAGGTAAGCTTTATTCAGGCATGAGTTATAGTGCTGTTGGCCATGAATTCAATGTTAATGAATCGATAATATGTATTAAATAAGATGTCTTCAAACAGGAACACACATAAAATAAGATTATGTATTGATTGATGAAAATGTTGTGACCATAGATGCACAGGAACTAACCCTGCACTCCCCCTGGGACCAATATCCACTATTGGATATTCAGTATCCACTAATTCAGTGTTCATGGCTACCTGATAGAACACAGTTACTGTAAATAACCAGAATTGACTGTAATTAGTTATGATAGGTATGAAAAGTGATATAATGTTCCATGGGAGCACATCAGAATTGTTCTTTACATTTTGGGGGTGCAGGTGAGACAAGGAATTGTTTTCAGAGGAAGAAGGGATGAAGCAGAAATCTGAAGGATGTGTAGGAGCTGGCCTGGTGACAGAGGAGAAGCATAGATGAAAAGGAGGGAAGGAAAGTGTTGGAGGCAGAGGAAACAGTGTGGGTTTTCTCAGGGGAGGACAACTTGAAAGAAACACAGAACGCAGTAGGAAGGGAGTAGGCTAGTTTGCTGGAGCAAACTGGGTGACAAAAATAACAAATTTATTGTCTCATAGTTCTGGGGGCTAGAAGTCCAAGATCAAGGTGTCAGCAAGTTGCTCTTTTCTGGGGGCTATAAGGGAGAATCTGGTTCATGTTCCTTTTCTATCTTCTAGTGGTTTTCTGACAACATGTTGTGTTCTTTGGTTTATAGAAGCATCTTTGCCTTCATCTTCACATGGCCTTCTTTCTATATGCATGTAGGTGTCCAAATTTCCCCTTTTTATAGGGACACCAGTCATAATCAATTAAGGCCCACCCTGCCGTGGTATGATCTCATCTTAACCAATTACTTCTGCAGTGACCCTATTTCCAAATAAGGTCACATTCTTTAACAGAAGAATTTTGAGGGGACACAATTCAACCCATAACAGAGAGGAAAGGCAATGAGAGAGGGTGAGAGGTAGGAGGAACCAGAGCCTAGAAAAAGACGCTAAAAAGTTTGGACTTATCATAAAGGGAATGCAGAAAAAAATTATACTTCAGTGACGAACCAGGCATTTTCCGATGACACCCTTAAAGTTTGGACTTATCATAAAGGGAATGCAGAAAAAAATTATACTTCAGTGAAGAACCAGGCATTTTCCGATGACACCCTTATAGATTATATGAATCTAGTTGAAACACTAGAATGTCTTTGAGCTATTTTATCACCTTGTAAACCGTGGGCAACCAATAGTTATGCAAAATAATGCCTACTGACAAATTCAAACTGCCTTTGGCCATTTTTGGAAAAAACCCATTTTGCCTTGATTAGCATATTCATGTCAATATTCCTGATCTAAAACTACCATGAATAGTGTTTGAATCTCCTTTGAACTGGTTATGGTATCTGCCTGGTTCCCTCATTGATTAATGAGTAGAACAAAATGGTTATTAACATGTGTCCATTTTTACATCTTTATGACAGTCATCATTTTACCTTTCTCTGAAAATTACCTTTTATAGGAAAGTGAATCCCTCAATGGATAATACATCAATAAATGAACTACCACAGGAATAAGGTTGCCTCTCAGAAGGCAAGACAGTTTAGTTTTAGTTAGTGGCCAGTTTGAGAATGGCAGTGGTAAACTGTATTTGAGCCCTGTGTTCCTAGAAAGCAGGGATGATTAAAACAGACAAACAACAAACAAACAACCCTATTCTTTGTGATCAAGGAAACTGGCTTACTACAAAGAACCACCCTTCTCCCTAGGACTTAGATAAAATTCACTAATGAACCTCTTTTTTATTTATAACAAGACCAGACACAGACCCTTCAAATTTCCATTCTTTGTCTCATAAATGATTAACTGAATTGCCTTTTGTCCAAAAATTAGCCACATACACAGAGAAATATTTCCTACTTAATTGACTGGCTGAGAATCCCTGATTATAAAAACAATCCCTACTGTAAAATCACCCCACCTATAATTTGTCTCCTTCTCCCAATGAAAGTCTAAGATGAAACCATCCTGCTGAGAAACTCTGAGCTTCCCATCTGGGGTGTTCTTCCTATGGTAATAGCCTGAATAAAAGTAATCTCCTTCCTTGTTTGGTTTTTGTCTTTGACAGGAACCAATCTCAGATTCCAGGTGCCTCCAAACAACCCTGAAATTGGAATGAAATCTAGAATTTAATAGACAACTTGTAGGTTCAGTGAAATTATTATTTCCTCTTCAACCCAAGTTCCAATGTCAAGTCTATTTGCCTTCCCTTTCCCATTCCATAGCTGGAGTCTCATCCTGCAGTTTTGGCATCTATTGTTTGAACATATTGCTGTTGAGACCCTCTGTGAGAGGGTCTCTCTCTCTCTCTACACAATAACCCTTTGACTAAAATTAAAAAAAAAATTCTTATTGGATTAAATTATTTATAATTAAGCCAAAACTATTAAAATTTTTATGAAAAAAGAGAAAGAAAAATTCTGAAGATAAAATTATACAACATTATACAACATTATACAAAATTATACAAAATGCTATTTTGTCTTTACTGACACGTGTTGCATGAAGTTATTTGGTACCATGTGAACATTTGATGACGTGCATTTTGGTTCTCACGTTCCCAGCTGACTTAAGGATTACTGAAAGCGTTTTTCAGTGCAAAGCACAGAAGCATTCCCCTATCTATAGAAGTCACCCTTATAAAACACAAGTTTTTCTTAAAACTTCTTCTGCCATGACTTAGAATCTTTCTGGGGTTTGTCGTTTCTTGTTGTTGTTATTAGCCTCTTGACAAAAGATCTCAGCTAAAAAGGAAAAAGACCTCACCTTTTAAAATTTCATTTGAACCAGATGATTTGCAGATTTATGAATGAGATGACTAATATTATGGAATAGCACAATGTATTTACAGGTCAGTATTATGGTACAGAAAATGTAAGCTTTATTTATTTAATACCTGTGTGGAAAACCTAGAAGGTATAAGGTACATTGTATTCCCTGTTGGTACTTTTTTAGTTAGCGTGTTTTTTGTTTTTTGCTTTTTGTTTTTTGCTATTATTTTACATGTTTGCTTTTTCACCCTACACTGACCAATGTGGAATATGACCTTTATATTCTTATACACATGAAAGGCCCCAGAAAGTCAGATATTGGCTCTCAAAAAAAAAAAAAAAAAAAAAAAAAAAAAAAAAAAGTTGATGCTAAATTATCTTTGGAGTAATTGCTTCTAGATGAGTGATGATGAGCATTTGCAAATCTCTGTTTTTATTACTATATTAAAATTGTAAATATTGAGGGGTGCCTGGGAGGCTCAGTCAATTAAGTATCCGCCTCTCAGTTTCAGCTCAGGTCATGATCTCATGGTTTTGTGAGTTCGAGCCCCACACTGGTCTCTGCGCTGACAGTGAGGAGCCTGCTTGGAATTTTCTCTCTCTCTCTCTCTCTCTCTCTCTCTCTCTCCCTCTCTCTCTGCCCCTCCCCCACTCATGCTGTCTCTGTCTCTCTCAAAATAAACAAATAAACTTAAAAAAATTTAAATATCGAGACAAATAGTAGACTAAATAACCTAAGGGCATTCTGGAAGTAACTTAGATAAAACTTTCTTTAAAAGTGAATCAGTATTTCAGTTTTGCTGAAGTCCCCAGAGAAGAGTAGTGATTAAAAAAAAAAAAAAAGCAAACATCTCCACTCCTGTTTTGCTTTATGTAAGAGGGAGCGGTTCGGCTCCCCCATTCTGCAAGGTCAGTAGGTTGTTAAGTGAGTAAATGGAGATGTAGAGAAAAGGGGGAGCAAGCAAAACATCAACACACAGTGCTGATCTCTGCCTTGCCTGATTTTATGCGGAAGGAGACTGGCCATGCCCCTGATGTGATTTGAATCCTACAGTGAATTCATAAATTCTCTTTGGTCTTTTTCCTTCCCCCCCCACCCCCCCCCCCCCCCCATCAATCAGAGATTATACCTCCACAGAAGCAGTCTCCATCATTATGAAGCTGGGATGTTTTCCTGATGTAAATCTGTATTTTAACAAAGGGAGGGAGAGAGAAAACGAAGGAGAGAGAGATGCCTGGGGCAGGGTCATTCTCTGACCCCAGGCAGTTGCCCTTCCCAACACAGCAGTTCCAGGATCCAGCCCAGGCTAAAGCAAACACATCTGCCCCATCAGCTGCTACCTTGCCTCCTGCCTTTTGAAGAAGAGGCTTTCTCCTGTGCCTGCCTAATGAGTGCTGCCTGCCACTCTCAGGCTGGCTTTTACAGCTTGAAGAGCCCTCTGCACACACATTGAGCCCTTCTCTCTACTTTGCACTTCAAGAACTTAGCAAGCTTCAGGGGAAATACGGATTCAGGATTTTTTTCTCCCTCCATTGTGATGAGCATTTGCTTTCCCTACAGGATGCACTGAAGCACCTTGAAAAATCAGTGTGGCTCTCAGAACACTGGCACTCTGAGGCTGAAGGCACGCGGTCTGCAGAGCGAGGACTGGAGCACAGGAAGATTCTTCACAACACTGGGCTATGAACATACCCACCTGGCATCCCTCCCTTGGCTCACCCAGTCCTGCTACGCACATGAGAGTGGCTGAGGCTACAGTGAGGGAGAGAATAATTGCTGACAGACCCATAATGGTTGCACTGTTCTCAGCCTCTATTGCTACCCTTCCCTCTGCCTTCCCCAGCTCTTCTCATCAAGTCTGCCAAGGCCCTCTGCTTGCAGATTCAATCCCTCCCCAGTGTTTGAAATAATCTGGACTGAGTGGCAAATATGCATAATAGCCAAGGGTTTGGGTCCTTAGCCCTGTACCTGTCCTTGGTCTTCATCCTGGTACCCACTAATATACACACATACTTTCTCCAGTCCACTGGAGAGGCTAATCTAGAAGTATAGCCTCTTGCATGAACACCTCAGTATATACTTGGGCCAATTCCGGATATTTGAGTCTGAATAGAGGGGAAAGATCTCAGGTCCTCGGTAAATAAGGACAGAACCCTGGTCTTGGTGGATTTTCAGGGGAGTAGAGGTGACAGACCTTGACAGCAGGAGCTTGGTAAGAGTTTAAAGCAGGGCCATGTTATGACTTTTCTGGGCCCTGGGCATATTAGCCCCTTTCTTCATAAAAAAAAAAAAAATACTAAAAAGTATATTTTACAACTGCTTTAATAAAAGATGAATACAATTCAGGTTGGATTATATTCATTTTTTTCTTCTAATTTTAAAATAAATTGAAATATTTTCCTAGTTGCCTAAAAGCAACACAGGGACTGTGTCTACTATTTATCAGTATGCCCTATGGATAAGTTAACCTTAGTATGAAGGAGAATGAAGGAGAAATGCCTGGAAGCAGCAGCAGGAATCACGTGAGTATCTAACCTATCTCCTGGCCCCAAAGGAGGTGGTGCAGAAGAGGAAAAAAGAAACAACAGCCTCCATTTGAGAGGGGGCATGGTGTCCCCATAAGACAGACACACTTTGCATAGGCATGGAGGTGAAGGTATTTTTCAGAAATGGAGGTGAGGTTACCCTCTGGTTGCAAAAGATTGTTCCAGAAGGTCCAGGGAAAGGATTCAGAAAGAAGAGATGGAAATAAATCAGATTAGGGATGGCAGGCCAAATAGGAGTGAGAATTCAGGTAATGATGGATGGCCTGGGCTTCTAGTCATTAGGGACAACACAGGCAAGGCTTAATGTGCTCACAGTGGTCCTGGGTTGTTCAGAAGTAGGTGGAGAGATGGTCCATGATAGCTCTACTCTGGAGAGTCAGCTCACTGGAATGCTAACTTTAACCTCAGAGGGATAGTTCCCTCTGTTGTGATCATCTGTGAAATGACTGTTAGGGTACACATTGCATTCAAAGCACTTTTTATGCTTTATCTCATTTAATCCTCACAACAACCCATTTTATAGAGGAGAGAACAGAGAAATAGAGAGGTAGATTCTTGCACAGGGACACTCCTCAATAATGACTCCCCATGCCATGTGTATGTATGCATGTCTTTGTGTGTGTGTGTGTATGCTTTATATACACACTTGCATGTGCATAAGCATATGTGTGTATATATACATATATAGGTATATATGTAACTATATGTGTATATGTATGAAGTATGTATATAGATAGATAGATAGATAGATGCAGAAGTGTGGATGCATACACATATACACACATATATACTGATGTATATCAGATGTTCCTGCTGTAGTTTTAAGTGTAACTTGACAAGTGAGGCCCCCTAAGTCATAGTTTATGGTCCATTAATGTATAGGGTAATGCTTTTATTCTTTAGGCTATATGTCTTTCATGTATCTGTGCCTCCCCTGATGTGATTGCCCTAGATTCCAGCTTCCTAGAAGGCAGGAACCATTTCTAAAGCAATCTCAGTATATAGAAGTGCTAAATAGTGTTTTGATGATAGTGAAAAGATAGATTTTTCAGTTTCCTTACATTAAAATATTGGCTGTCTATAGTCACAGTTAGATATCACAATGGGGAGAGAGAAAGAGCTTCCCATATTCATTTAACAAATGTGTGAGGCATTCCTGCTTGTCAGAAGCCTAACTCCTAGGGCTAAACTTGCCCTCATTAGCTGGTAACTCTGGATGATTTCCTTAATTCCTTTAAACTTGTTTACTATCCATGTAAATACTTAGCATAATTCCTTAAAGTCAGTACTTGCTCAATAAATAACTATGACTGTTATATGCCTACTACATGCCAGGTACTTTGCAAGGTTTTAGGGATTCAAGGGTACTCTCAAGGAGTTCATAATCAAGTGGTGAGATATTATCTTAAAAAAATTTTTTTTTAAACATTTATTTATTTTTTGAGAGACAGAGACAGAGCATTAGCAGGGGAGGGGCAGAGAGAGAGGGAGTCACAGATTCCAAAGCCGGCTCCAGGCTCCGAGCTGTCAGCACAGAGCCCGATGCAGGGCTCGAACTCACGAACCGTGAGATCATGACCTGAGCTGAAGTCGGACGCACTTTGGACGCTTAACCGACTGAGCCACCCAGGTGCCCCAAGTGGTGAGAATTTAAAATTAAAAAACTACCCCTCGCCGGACACACACACACACACACACACACTCAAAATTGTGCATGCCATAACAAAAATAGGCATAATGGACTTTAAAAGTAGAGTGGAAGTAACCAAATACCAAAAGGAACCAGAGGACTCATGAGGAGATGGTAGCATTTGGTTTAATTTGTGTGTTGGGTTGGGAGCAGGCAGTCATAGTTATTCTGAGGACATCTGCTTTTTTAGCTTGAGCTGCTTGAGATTCCCTGCTCAGTCCCATGCCCACTGGGAAGACATAGTGGAGTAAAACTGGTGTCTGCCATTTATATTCTTCTCTGGATGAGCAAAGCAGCATGGAGGAGGAAGCAACACCCCAGAAGCCTGAAGCTCCTACTCTGTCCTTGCTTCTTTCTGTGCTCTCCTCCCCACCTCTCCCTTATAGTAACACTCATCCTGGGAGTATATGACAGGCTCTTTTGGTCATGAGGTACCCAGGTGAACGCCAAAAAGTTTCCTCTCTGTGGCTCCTTTCTTCCTCTTTCTTTCTTTCTTCTTTTTTCAGTAGCTTTATTTTTGCTTAAATGAGCGGCAAGAACCCCAAACTTACTGTTTCTCAGAATCAACAGTAAAGAGCCCTGCACTGCTGATAATGTTTGGAGTTTTTCTCTCTCCGGGATTATAGGCCTTTTCACAATGCTGATGCACGGTTTTTAGCTATGTTAGTTCTGTAATGTTAGTTCTGAATGTTTTCATAATATTCCCCTGGTAGTTAGAAGCAGGGAAAGATTTATTTTAAAGGGAAAAAAAAAAGAGATCATTATTTCAGCCCCAGAGTCATGAGTTAAGAAAGGAAACTTGGAATGTATAAATGCAACACTCCCGGCTCAAACTCCAAACCACCTCGGGTTTTGCCCAGCTCCATTTATTTATCATGTCAATTACAGAAGAGATCTGTTGCCACAAAGAGGCAGACTGTGTCTATTTTCTAAAGGAAGAAAAAGCAATTTAAGGCAATTTAATCTTTAAACTCTTTTATATGAATATTTTTTTCTGCTGTTGAGCATTTTAGGAAAGGAAGAACTTTACCTATAAACCAGTTTCCTTTCATCCTCAAATCATCTGAACTCAATTTGTTTCTCTTCTTTTGAGATTTTCCTTATCCCCTTTTCTACTGAAGGTTAATTATATGCTTTACAAGAAACCGATTTCACTTCTTTTAAAAAACATATGATTCTTAGATGCCAAAGGTCTTTAAAAGTTCCACTAATTTATGTGCCACTTATGGTTATTCTCAAACCGTGTGTTCAACAATGTTTTTCCTACACAACATTCAAGAAAAATTAATATGATATATTTTTTTCATGATACCATAAAGAAGGACTAAGAAGTCCATGTGTTCAGGTATATTTTAAATACATGTTTACCATTCAGAGTAAAATGCAATCTTCACACTTCAGTGGGAAAATCCCTGTCACGTAGGAACCACTCATCACTAACTCAGTGTAATTAAGGAGACCATTGAAAATACAAACTCTATTAAAGTATCTAATAACAAAAGATATAAATATGTACTAGAAACACAGAGTTCTCACTCTCCATATACATGTACATGTGCCATGTTCATTTTTTAAAATTGAAGTATAGTTGACACTCAATGTTACATTAGTTTCAAGTGCACAACATAGTGATTCAACAGCTCAATACATTATGCTATGCTCACAAGTATAGCTACCATCTGTCACTATACAACACTATTACAATACCATAGACTATGTTCTCTATGCTGTAACTTTCATCCCTGTGACTTGCTCATTCCATAACTGGAAACCTGTACCTCCCACTCTTCTTCACCCATTTTGCCCAACACCCCACTCCCTACCTCTCTGGCAACCACCAGATTATTCTCTGTATTTAAGGGTCTGTTTCTGCTTTGTTTGTTCATTTGTTTTGGTTTTTTTTTTTTAGATGCCACATAAAGTGAAATCATACAGTATCTGTCTTTTCTCTGTCTGACTTATTTCACCTAGCAGAATACCCTCTAGGTCCATCCATGCTGTCACAAGGGGCAAGATCTCATTCTTTTTTATGGCTGAGTAGTATTTCATAATATACATACTATATCTTCCTTATCCATTAATCTATTGGTGGACACTTAGATTGCTTCTACATCTTGACTATTGTAAATAATGCTTCAATGAACATAGGGGTGAATGAACATATCTTTTCGAATGAGTATTTTCATATTCTTTGGATAAAAACCCAGTAGTAGGATTACTGGATCATATTGTATTTCTATTTTTAATGTTTTGAGGAACCTCCATACTATTTTCCACAGTGGCTGTACCACTTTGCATTACTACCAACAGTGAACAAGTGTTCCTTTGTCTTTGTTCCTTGCCACTTGTTATAACACTTGTTATTTCTTATCTTTTTGATACTAGCCATTCTGACTGGTGTAAGGTGATATATTATTGTGGCTTTGATTTGGATTTCCCTGATGATTAGTGATGTTGAGCATCATTTTATTTATCTGTTGTCCATCTGTGTATCTTCTTTGGAAAAATGTCTATTCAGGTCTTCCGCCCATTTTTTAAAATTGGATTTTTTTTTTTTTGGTGTTGAGTACTACGTACATTCTTTTAAGTTTATTTATTTATTTTGAGAGAGAGAGAGAATACACAAGCAGGGGAAGAGCAGAGAGAGAGAGAGGGAGAGAGAATCCTAAGCAGGCCCCACACTGTCAGCGTGGAGCCCGACACAGGGCTCAAACCCACAAACCATAAGATCATGACCTGAGCTGAAATTAGGACACAGATGCTTAACTGACTGAGGATCCCATGCTATGTATGTACATTTTATAGCATATTGCAAAACTAGGATCTTAACTATATCTCTACGTTTATTGAACAGAACAAAATACTATTATTAATTTTATGGGATGGATTTGCCTTTCAAAATAAAGATTGGGGGCGCCTGGGTGGCTCAGTCTGTTGGGCGTCCGACTTTGGCTCAGGTCATGATCTCACGGTCGGTGAGTTTGAGCCCCGTGTCAGGCTCTGTGCTGACAGCTCAGAGCCTGGAGCCTGCTTCAGATTCTGTGTCTCCCTCTCTGTCTGACCCTCCCCCATTCATGCTCTGTCTCTCTCTGTCTCAAAAATTTATAAACGTTAAAAAAAAAATTAAAAAAAAAGATTGAAGGCAATAAATCTGCCCTAAGGAAACCATCACAATTATATAAAGATAAACACTCATTTAAAATATTATACTTTGCAGAACAATTTATAGTAGCATAAAATAAACAATCTAAAATTCAACAAAAGGGAATTATCTAAATAAATTCAAATTTATTCCTAAGATGGTAAACTCTCTTGCCATTAAAACAACCTTTCCCAATAGTTTTAGTTTCATAAGAAAATGGCCAAGACAGTGTTAGAGGAAAGAAGCGGTGGCGGGGGGGGGGGGGTGTATTGTGTATTTTAAACTATATGTACCATATGAATCCAATGAATGCATCTAAATAGACACACAAACAAAAAGACTGAAAAGAAATATTTCAAAATATTAAAACTTAGTAAGATTAAAGATATATTTAGTTTCTTCCTTAAATTTTTCCAAACTTTGAGGTTTTCCATAATAAGCATGCACTACTTTGCTAATAAAAATAAAAATGAGCTTTTTAAAAGTTTAAAATCAGATTTGGAAACAAGCTCACCATTAGATTAAAAATGAAGTATGTATTCTTTAAAATCTTGAAATACAGGGGCGCCTGGGTGGCTCAGTTGTAAGCCTCCAACTTCGGCTCAGCTTGTGATCTCGGGGTTCATGGGTTTGAGCCCCACGTGGGGCTCTTGTGTTGACAGCTCAGAGTCTGGAGCCTGCTTTGGATACTGTGCCGCTCTTTGCCCCTCCCCCACTCTTCCCCTGTCTCTCTCTTTCTCTCTCTCTTTGAAAAATAAACATTAAAAAAAATTTAATCTTGAAATACACATATCACAATTACATAGAGTGGTTTTATGCTAATTTATCTAATTATTTTAGTAAATTGTCTTTTTTTGTGTTAGAGTAAAAATAAAGGGTGGTTATATTAAATCACATGAAACTAGATGACAGTGGGATGGACCTTTCTCAAATCACATGGCAATGACCAGAATTTCAGAATATATTCACTCATTCATTCATTCATTCATTCATTCATCCTTCCAAAGTATTTTTGCCTAGGAAGATTTCTGGTTGGGCTGGCTCCTGCCTGAGACTCTGGGGTGTGTCTCAATTATTTGAAAAAAAAGTATCATACCCCAAACTTTTGGTATGACCAAATTAGAGGTCACCTAAAAAACCCTGGACATAAGATAACAAATAAGCATAAGAAGAGTCTGAAAGGTGGAAAGAAATGGATGGACTGCTTAGGGACCTCAAGGCTTGAGCAGCCATAGGGCAGTGGGTCTCCTGCGTTTCCTTATTGCCTCTCATATATCCCCAGATTGGATCCAGCTGGCAGGAGCTTCCAACCTGGAACCACCAATGGGCACAAACTCCAAGAAAGGCCTGTTTCTTCAAGCAAAAGAATATGGAAAGGGGTGGCCCAGCAGACAAACTAGCACATGCTCCCACTGTGGTTTCAGCAGGACTGGATGGGAAACTGATCTTCTATCCCTTCCTTCCCCAGGGGAGCACACTCCCCTGACTGGGGGCAGTGGCAGCAGGGCCCTGTATGGATCTGAGCCTCCACCCTCACTCAGCAGACAGCAACAAGACTTAAAGACATGGTGCAAGGTAAGCAGGTATAGGGGACTTGGGGCGTTAGGGTGGTTCAGTGCCAGTGTATTTCAGTCCTCCCCAGCCCAACCCATGCAAGTGAGGTTTAGTGAGGTGCTAAACCAAAACGCCCACCTGGCTGCAAAGAGACTGAATGAGGCAGTGCAAAGCAGGGCTACTCTGCACTCCAGTCCCCCTTCTCCTCTCCATATCTCACCCTCTCTCCCTTCTCAAAAGCATGACCAGGTGCGGAGTCAGTCTGTACCCCCACCTGGAGCCTAACAAGGCAGAATGAGTTACTAGGAGGCAGGGCTAGTTAGCACTTGACTTTCTCTCCTCTTCTGCTATCAGTGGAAAGCCCAGCTTAGAGCTGAGTTTGCACTCCCACTAGAGGCAATGCTGGGTGCTAGTGTTGTCTCACTTTCCTAGGAAGGTGTCAGCTAGGCCAAAGTGGGAGATGAACTTCCGCTCCATACATCTGCAAAGAGGCAATAGGAATCAGGCTCCACTTTTGCAGGACAGTGTGGGAAGTAGAGCCTAGGGAAGCAGAACATACCTAACTGGCCCTCTCATTACACTTGAATAGGTGTACTACCTGCTAAAAAAAAAAAAAAAAAAAAAAAAAAAAAAAGATTAAGTGGGATCCAGAGTGTCCTAGGAAAATATCCAAAATATCCAGGATACATTCAAAAATCCTCATCATACTAGGAAAATCACAACCTGAATGAGAAAAGACAATGCATGCTAACCCCAAGATGAATGATATATTGCAATTATCTGACAAAGATGTTAAAGCAGCCATCACTGAATATTTCAGCAGTTATAAATTCTCTTAAATCTTGGTGAAAAAATAGAAGTTATTTTTTAAAAATACCTACTAGAGATGAAGAGAACTGGAAAATATTTGTTTGATGGGCTCACTAGTAGAGCAGAAATGACAGAGAAGATCATCAGTGAACTTGAAGAAAGATTAATAGAATTTACCTTATCTGAACAATAAAGACAAAACAGAAAAATAAAATGAAATGAACAGTGTCAGGGACCTGAGCTAATATTTGCGTCATTAAAGTCCCCCAAATAGGGGAGAGAATGGAACTCAAAAGTTATTCAAAGGAATAATAGCAGAAATATTTCCAAATGTGGTGAAAGACATAAGCCTGTAGATTAAAGAGCTGTGTCAATATCAAATATAATAAATCCAGAGAATCACACCCCCCTAATAATAGATTATTAGCTAAGAAGTGCAAAAACATCTGGGCTATAGAGAAAGGGCACATCATATTGCTTAATGATTCCTACTATTCCTTTTGCAAAAAATGAAACAAAACAAAACACTCCCTAGGGTAGGCAGAATTCCACTTGGAAATTTATTAGGGCCTCAAATTACTCATTTGCATATTCTCAAATTTTTGCTTTTCTTACTCCCGCCATTTATTTCTTGTGGATTTTTTTAATAAGGAAATATTTTGTGTTTTCTTTGCCCAAAATATTTACTGAACATCTACTATATTCTGTCTACACACAAGCATGAAAGGGAAGAAGGCAATTTACCTTAAGTTTTCAGAGGTTGATGTGGGACACTAACATTGATATGACCATGTGATAAGAGATATCAGTAGAAGTGTGCCAATTGGAGTCATGCCTACACTAATGTAGATTTGGTTCTTATGGAAGAACATGTATTTGTTTGAAAACGTGAATGCTAAGCCTGTTATTAAGTGGTGACAGCAAAGACTGCTTAGATCATGTGTGCCTTTCTATTTGCTGGTAGGTAGTAACAGACACTACCAGGAACAGGAAACTTAGGTCAATAAATAATTAAGAGTTGGCTTTATGAAAAGATCAACTTCCTACAAGGTGGCTTTGTGCAGAGCTGTGAGTATTCAGTATCCCAGAACAGCTGTACCCAAGTTCAGACTCTGGTGTCTACGCTCAGACTATGTCTCCATACTCCACAGTGCAAATCACCACAGGAAGGGAGTAGCATCAGAAGGCAAGATCCTTCTCTTGGAGCCCAGCCTCATGGTTGGAACAGTGCTACTCAGCCAGTTACATTGATCCACAGGATGGCATGAGAGCTGGGAAGACATACCTGTGCCAATCCTCTGTCTTTGTGTCCAGCCTGAACAAAATGACGCTATATGGTGTTGCTCAAGATGCTATTTGTTAAATAGGTTTAAAAATCAATACATGTATGAGAAAACAAAGCTTCAGGTTTTCTAAATTCTTTGTTCAAGGACTCCAATCCAAGAGAGGCAGAATTATGATTTCAGGGCAGGTCTTCTAACAATCAAGCCCTTTCTACCTCATCAAACTATCATTTCTTATAGGATTGAATCAAAAGAGGATATAAATTCTGAATGAAAAAATATATGAGAAAATATATTATTCATAGCTTGAAAAGTTAAACAGAAAACTCTTCTGACTTAAATGTTTAAAGATGTGGGAGATTCCCATTATTGACCAGATAGAAGGCATCAATGTTTCATTTACTAATGTTATGAGGTCTATGTGTATTTATCTTTAAAATTTGAGGAACTGACTTGATTGGCTCCTTTAAAAAATATTTTTTTTCATGTTACATATACCTCTAACTGAGTAAGAAATAGATAACCCACACAGTATCGAAGTCCTGTAATTTCAAACAAGAAGCAATCCTTATTGTTGATATGATTTAATTGAATTTTTCTGCATATTTACTTGTGTTTTAATGACAATTAATTTTATTAGGATACATGTTTACCTGCATGTTTCTTGATCTATTCTGTCTCTGATCCATGTTGATCTTGATCTAATCTGTTCACTATTACCAAGGTAATTTTCCTAAAGCAGGTTTTATCATATAATTTACATTTTTGTTATTGCATAATGTATCATATGTTAATTCATCTACATTCTGTAACAGGCAACTGCTGGGGGCAAAGCCAGACTACAAGGCCATGACCCTTCTGGAGGATCTTGATCCACAAAGTGAGATCCCAGTATCCCTATATGTATGGTGCAATCCTCCCTCCTGGCTATAGCTGATTGGGTGAGTGGGGGACATATGACTTGTATAGTACCCAAAGGTCATCTTTCCTGGGATGTGATATTACTATCTATAAATGACCAGTCTGTGTCTGAAACTATAACATGTAAATAGAAGTTGAGAATGCCAGTCTGCAGAGTGAGTGAAAAAAGAAGAGAATGAAAAAGACATGTCAAAAGAAGTAGAGATGAGATGGTCAGAGAAAGTACTTCTGTTAGCTTTCCCAGCTAACAGCCTTTTCAGAGCCTTTTCAGAGCCTTGGAAGTGTTCATACATTTGGGTTCCTTTAGTCTCCTCCATATCATTTTAGTTATTTCCCCTGTTTGACTTAGGCTGGCTGAAATCAGTTTGTTTCTTGCAGTTGAAGTATTTTATGTAATGCATGGGGTTCAAAGAGTGTGAGACCTGGTCCTATACTATACAGCTAGCCATATTGCCCAATATTTTCTAATGCTTTCTATATACTTGTCATTCACATTTTTTACTCACATGGACCTCAAATCTCTCCTTTTACTCAAGTTTCATTTCCTACCTAGCTTAGAATGCTTTTCTTTCTTTCCAAATTACAACCATTCTTGACAAATCTCAAGCTGAACACCCTTTTCAAACAGATTTGCTCCATCATAGCCTATATTAGGATTGGTAGGTTATGTTGTGGTGATGAATATTAGACTTGAAATATCAGTCATTTAACAAATCTTTATTTCTTGTTCATGCTACATTTCTAATAAAGGTCATCAAGGAATTCCCTTCCATACAATAACTTAGAGACCAATCCCTGAAACAAATAGCTGTACCATCTGGAGCACACAGTACCTTAATTACTGAAATTAGATTTGTTCCTTCCAAATAATTTATGGAATATAATATCCCATTTATTTAGAAATAAGACTTCAGATATACTCAACCCTGTGGCATATCTGTGGACCAACAAATAAGTGAACAGGGACCCTGAGATTCCAAAATATCTCTTGTAATATTCTAGTGTTCAACAATCTGATTATTTTCTACTCATGCAGATGCAAAGGCTATTAAAGTTTTGTTTGTAATTATGTAACACTGAAGTGTTAGGAAGACAAAAGAAGGAAAACAGGTGGCAGCCAGTTTGGGAGAAATTTTTCTCCGCAGATATTTTTTCCTTCCTCTAGGAAAAAAATAAAAGCCAAGACAATGTCAATACTCAGGGTTCAAAGATGAAAACTGGTACACGAATAAAAAATAATCCTGTTTGGTCAACATCATGCAGCCAGAGGAATGTGTTAATTTATTTAAGTTGTATCTTCAAGTAAGATTAAGAAGCTAATACTATAACTATCTCCTATTCTTGTGCTTATGTCTTAGAAGGAACTAAGTCAACGTAAGAACCCTGTTCTTGCCTTCTCTCTGCTCCTTCTTCTAAAATTCCCCCACATTCTCCTCCCTTATCATCTTTAGGGAAAGGAAATTAGTGAGAAGGGAAAGGTGATGGGAGAAGGGATCCTGGTGACAAAATGGAGCTGCTGGCAGTAATGCTACATCTAGTTCATGAGGATGAAGTCCTGGTACCCATTCGAACTCCATTGGCTCTCCTTGAAACTGAAAATATGAGGCTCCATCCATTCTTTAACAGAGAGTACCTTAGCCATCAGTGCTTAAAGGAAGAATGCCTGGACATAAGAGCCTTCAAATCTATCAGTCAAGCTGGGATACAATTGAGTTATGGGAGTGCGGGACAACTGTCCTTCATTTTCATTTTCTCTTTATGAAAAAGGTCCCTTTTTTTCCCTCTAAAAATGACTGATGTTAAAGACTTTGTTTAGTTGAAATATGAGGGAAGACTTGGGCAAAATGAAATAATCCCTCTGCAAACATGAAAAGTCTTCGTGGAAAGCATTCTGGAATGACAACTGAAGTGACTTGACAGTCTGGGAGGACAGGATACTCAAAACCAATGCAGGGCCAGACAGTGCATTGTAGTGTATTACCGGGAATGGACATTCATAATGCTGACCCCACTTCATGAAGAAAAGATGGGTGGGGGCGCCTGGGTGGCTCAGTCGGTTAAGCGTCCGACTTCGGCTCAGGTCATGATCTCACGGCTCGTGAGTTCAAGCCCCACGTCGGGCTCTGTGCTGACAGCTCAGAGCCTGGAGCCTGTTTCGGATTCTGTGTCTCCCTCTCTCTCTCTGACCCTCCCCCGTTCATCCTCTGTCTCTCTCTGTCTCAAAAGTAAATAAACGTTAAAAAAAAATTAAAAAAAAAAAAAAGAAAAGATGGGTGTAGTCACTATTCTTTGCCTCAGAAGTGAGGGAAACAAAGCATTTTTGAGATGCTTCTATCAAGTATGATTAAGGAGAGCACAATATGGGGCTTGGCTGTAGATACACTTCAGATATTTTGTAGTATTTATGTATATGGAACAATTTTTCCTTAATGGTGACAGGTAAATACAGTATCACTGAATTTTGATTTCCACAAAGGCTTTCCTCAAACCTGATGAGAAAGAGAATATATTTTGTACTTAGAAATAAAACCCAAGAGAGAAACAGGAGAAAAATCAATATTTGGTAACAGGAGTCTTAGGTTCATTATTGAATAAAACTGGAAGAAATCTCATAAAATTCTCTGAACCAACCTCATGTCTACAGATTAAAAAAAAAATGTCTAAAATCATCAGGATAGTTTATAACATATTATCTTCTGGGATTCCCCCCCCCACACACACACAACAATGCCCACATATTTTCTGAGAGCTTTCTAAAGAATTCTAATAATTTTAGTAATTGTGATAAGATATTCTTTGCAAACCTAACCCCAAATTTTCCCCCTTAAACTTTTTAATAATAGCATTATTGAGATATAAATCACATAATACTTATCCTTTTAGAGTGTACAATTCAGTGGGTTTTAGTACATTCTGAATCGTGCATCCATCACCACAGATTTTAACACATTTTTATCATCTCTAAAAGAAACCCTGTACACATTAGCAGTCACTCCCCATTTCCCCCTTTCTTATCCTTTGGCAAAAAAACTAATCTACTTTCTGTTTCTACAAGGTTGCCTATTCTGGGCATTTCATATAAATGGAATCATACAATATGTGACCTTTCAAGTTTGACTTCTTTCACTCAACATAATGTTTTCAAGGTTTATCCATGTTGTAGCATGTATTATTACTTTAATCCTTTTTAAGGCCAAATAATATTGCACTGTGTGGCTATACTACATTTGTTTATCTATTCATTAGTTGATAGACATTTAGATTATTTCTACTCTTTGGGCTATTATGGATAATACTGCTATGAAAATTTGTGCACAAGTTTTTGTATGGATATATCCTTTCAATTCTTTTTGGTATATATCTAAGAGTAGAATTGCTGTGTAGTATAGTAATTCTACCTTTAATGCTTTGGGGAACTTCTAAACTGTTTCCCAAAATGGTTGCAATAATTTACATCCCCACTAGAAATGAATGAGGGTCCCAATTTCTCCACATTCTTGCCAAAACTTGATATCATCTCTCTTTTTGATGATAGACATCAGAGTGGGTATGAAAGGCTATCTCACTATAGTTTTATTTGAATTTCTCTAGTGGTGTTGAACATCTTTTCACCTGTATATTGCTCCTTTGTATATAACTGGTATATTTGTGTGTGGAGAAGTATCTATTCAAATCCTTTGCTTACTTAAAAAATTGGATATGTCTTTTGTAGTTGTAAGACTTCTTTATATACTCTTGACATGATTCTCTTATCATAATATAAATTGAAGATATTTTCTCCTGTTCCATGCATTGTCTTTTCACCTTCTTGATGGTATCCTTCAAAACACAAAAGTTATTAATTTTGATGAAATCCAATTTATCTATTTTTCTTTCATCTCTTGTGCTTTTGCTGTCATATCTAAGAAAACATTGCCTGATCCAAAGTCACAAAGCTTCCTGTGTCTTTTCCTGAGAATTTTATAGTTTTTAGTTCTGACATTTAGGTCTATGAAACATTTTGAGTTAATTTTTGTGTACAGTCGAATGGTTCACTTCATTCTTTTGCAAGTGAATATCTAATTGTCTTAGTACTGTTTGTTGAAAAGACTGTTTTTGTCTGCTTTGAATGGTGCTGGCATCTTGTTGAAAACCAACTGACCATGAATGTAAGGGTTTACTTTTGGACTCTCAGTTCTATTCCATTCATCTATATGTTTAGCCTTACGCCAGTACCACAATGTTTTGATTTCTATAGTTTTATAGTATTTTCCCTTAAATTTATTTATTTTAATGTTTATGTATTTATTTTGAGAGAGACAAAGACAGCATGAGTAGGGGAAGGGCAGAGAGAAAGGGAGAGAGAGAATCCCAAGCAGGCTCTACACTGTCGTTGCAGAGTCCATTGTGGGGCTCTAACTCATGAACTGTAAGACCATGACCTGAGCCGAAATCAAGAGTTGGATGCTTAACCGAGTGAGCCACCCAGATGCACCTTCCCTTAAATTTAAACCAATTTCCTTTGCTTATGTCAGAGAGAACAACTTGACTGTCCCACCCTGTCATTATAAGTCCTTCTTTTCAGTTATGAAATGTCTTAGCTGAAAGAGAACTTAGCAACTAGCTGGCCCAGTCTCTTCATTTTATAGATGATGACTCTAAGCTCTAAAGGTTTGTCTATAGGATGCAACTTTATGGGCCTTCCTGCATACATAGTACCAAGTTTAAGAAATCTCATCTATTTGTCTATTTGCTTCAGACTTCTAAAAAAGAAATCAAACATCACACACTCTGTACTCCTGCCCAATTCTATTCTTCCCACTTTCATCCCTGGAAAAATTACCACCCTGAATCTAATGTGTATCATTTCATGTTTCTGTACTTTTCTAGAACAAAGACAAGGTAGTATATTTTTTAATTATTCAGCAATATTGTTTTCTCATTTGAGCATTTTTTAAAAGATTGTATTTTTAAGTAATCTCTACACCCAACGTGGTGCTCGAACTTACAACCCTGAGATCGAGAGTCACATGCTCCACTGACTGAGCCAGCCAGGCGCCCCTCATTTACCATTGTTTTGTAACATGTATCCAGGTTGATAGACGCAACTTTGATTCAGTCATCTTAAATGGTCTATCATATTCCATCTAACAAATATCTTATATATCCATTGTCCTGTTGAGAGACATTTATGTTTTCTCCTTTTTTTTCCCCCTATTGTAAGCAATGCTTGTGTATCTGGCTTCATGTTCAGATATGAGAATGTCTCCAGTGGAGAAATACCACTGGAGAGCAGCAAAGGGCCTGCAGCTTTTTAACTAGATATTGCAAATTGCTTTCCAAAGTGCTTCTTATAGCTCCTGTTTCTCACATCCTCACTCGTATTTGATATTGTCACACTTTTTAATTTTTGCCAGTCTGATGTGTGCATAAGAGTATCTCATTATTTAATTTGCATTTCCCTGATCCCTAGTAAAACTGAACTATTTTTTCGTATGTTTATTGGCCATTCGTTTTTTCCCCTTGCATTACATGCTTAAAAAATACATTTCAGAATACTGTTTTTCCCCCTCCAGTATGAAATTGCTGCTTTGTATTTAGCCTGTAGTTAAAAATGACTCCCCAAAGCCTAGTCTGTTGCTACGTCTAGTGCCGTCTTGCTGCTGCTGTTGCAGCCACCAACACCGCATTACTGCTATTCACGGAGTGGCTACTCTGAGCCTAGAATATTTATTATTCTAATTCTCGCATGAAGCTTGCAGACACATATGGTAATTTCCATTTTGTAGATAAGAAAACTGAGGTTTAGAGAGGCTAAGTGATGTATGTAAAGTTATATAGCTAAGAAGAGATGGGGTTTTATTCACATTCGAATTCATCTTCAAGAAAAGTCCCTTTTCTTTCCTAAAGATTTTCCTTCCATCTAATTCTTTCTTTTTATCTTCTCTAAATATGTCTCCTTGTCCCACTGATTTCTGTACTGTTTAAAGGCAATTTTCTCAATTTCTCAGGAACACTTCAAATTTTCTTTCTGTCTTCCAACACTTACTTGGTGATACATTGAAATTTCTTATCTACAGTGTTAATTTTTGAAAGGAATTAGTCATTTTTTCAACAAATAGACTGAGAAGAATGGATGCTAAGGATGTATCATTTGGACCGGTATTGGGAATTTCCAGGTGAAGAGTGAGTCATTTCTAACTCCATGGAACATGTATGTTTTTATCTGTGTGATCTATGCTTCATCATGGGCGGAAACTGAACTAGTCTAAAATGCTATGTTCTTCTGGAGAACATGTTGATGCTTGCATATTTTACACACAAAATAACTGCTACTTGATTGATGACTTGTTCTGATATCTCAGGTGCAGATGGCAATCTGGCCTGATCTGCCTTTATTCATTCATTCTATTCAATAAGCACGCATCTAGTTCCAATTATGTGGCAGGTACTATGCTTGGCTGTGGGGATAATAATCCTCTATCTAATGCTTATTGAGTGTCTCCTATGTGAAAAGCACTGGGATAGGTTTTTTATATGCTGCTCATCTCATTTAGTTTTCCCCAGACCCTTACAGGGTTATTGACCCAGTTTTACAAATGAGAAAACTGAGGCTTAAGAAATTAAGCAACATGCCCAATGCCATCGAACTTATAAATGGTAAACACTCGATCAATCACACATTTTACTTGGTTGACTTATACATTCGGCAATTGCCAGTCAGGCCAAGTCCTTATGTTTGATGACTTATGTCAGAGTCTGGAGAGAAAGGAATGAGAAAAGTACTGGCAGGGAGGGAAAAGGCAAATGCTAAGGTATAACGTGAAGCATCTGAGTGTGGGTTCCAGGTAAGTACCTAACCTCATGAGGACGCTGGGACATGGCAGTCAGGCAAGTAAAAGGCAAGCATCAATAGCTTAAGATTTTGCATGTTACGAGAGCGGTTGTTACCTTTAGTTGTTGGAGGTGGGTGAAGTGGAGAAAAAAGGCCTGTCTCTTGAAATGAAAATGAGTAACGTATGTATCTCTCCTTAGTTATTTATTTTTGCTATTAATTAATCAGAGACTTTATTTATAACTGATTTTCACAAAGAGCAGCATAGTGGTCAATAAACAATTATTTTCAGGCTTACTTGTTGGAAGCCATACCCTGACCTACATTGCTTTGCAGTGGGTTCTGAATGTGGCACAAATGGATTTAATCATTATTAGCATCACTATTTTTATTAAAGGTGAAATATGACAAAGAAGATTCATGCTTGTCAACAAGTCTACTTAGCACTTCATGGTTTTCTTTTTCAAATGTGCTTTTGCAAATATTAAACAGACAAATGATTTTACTGTGATGTGAATAGAAGCCACACAGCTGTAACTCCACGGACTCTGTGAATATGTTCCCTGCAATGTCAATTAATTTTACTTCCTGAAGCATATTCTTTCATGTATAGTTTCATCCATGCTGTGTGTTCTGCCTGGAATGATTAGAGGCCTGCTAAAGTGGATAAAAATAACAAATTAAAAACAGAAAAAACAACAAAACATAATAGCTTTTCAGGAGTGAGGCCAGAACTCAGAGTCTGTTTTCTTTCCATTTTCTATGTTTTAATTTATAGTGTAAATTAATCGCCTTTCTCCCACCCCTTGATAAGAATGGTCTTTTGCACTCTATTAACCCCAGGTTCTAGAGAGAGGCAATTTCCTAACAGGTGAATTAACACTAGATAACATTACCTCAAATGCCAAGTCATTTAATGTGTAATTGAAAAAAAAAATTTTTAGGAGGAAGGAAAGCGGTGTCTTAACTTAAAACACACACACACACACACACACACACACACACACACACACACACAACATTATAAAGTCTTTACAAACTAACTATAGACTCCCTACCTCCCGCGAGTGATTTGCCTATTAACAAAGCACAAGAACAACTCCCACTACCCGTACACGAAGAAATACCCCCAATTTCCAATTACTTTCACCGCTGACAGTTCAGTGGACTGTTAAGACGCATTCGGCACCATTGTGCGGATGTGGTGAAGCCAGGCGCCTCTTTTTGATTATGCAGTAATTAGACTGTTCCACTAATGGAAGGAGGGAAAAAAGTTTCCAGGGAAAATGACATCTAGTGAAGCTCGCTTTGAAAAAAATCACCAGCACAAAAGAATAAAGAGTAACCTTTTTGTCACGAACACTGTGAAAGGCTTTACGCGTTAACTAAGCTGCATTAAAAATGAAAAGTTGGAATCTCAAATTAGCTCAGGCATAATTGTATGTTTGCTTGCAAATAATAAAGCAAATAGGTGATTCAGACAAGCTCATTAGTCAATAATAAGGCCTTTCAGAGATGTACACAAGAGACTTTCTGGACGCAGACAAGCATCTCTAAGAATTCCGGATTCTGTGTCTCTGCTCCCTGAATTCATTGAAGATCCCTTGACAGTGTTCCAAGAGTGGGAGCTTGCCCTTTTGTCCTTGAACTGGCTTCACCTGAGAGCTCAGCGCTTCCTGTAGGTTATTAATGTATTAGTCACCCTATAAAAGTTCCCTTGATTTATTTTTCTCGTGGAGAATTTAATTCCTTCTCCTCTTAAAATTAAAAACTCAGTTCAGTCCTGCTCTTTCAGTCTGGCCCCAATACCCACAGCCTTCTTTTCCCCTTTTCTCCTTTTCTTTCCACTTTTTTTTTCTCACTCAACTTTGTATTTTTAGTATTTTGTGTGAATGTGACATTTTCCTTTTTACCTATAGAATTTCCCCATTCTCTCTCCCCAGTGTGAATTGAAAACGGCAATTCTTTATTCAGTGCGCTGCAAATGACTGGCAATCTCTTGCAGGTACGAATATAACCAAATGTCTCCCTTTTTGGTCTTATAAATTCTTAGAAGCTTGGATGCCCTTTGCAGTTTCTTCTCTCTCTCTTTCTCTGTCTCTCTCTCTGTTAACAGACATAGTAAAAAGGGTTTGGAGATGGAAAATGTTGAAATTATCAGTTAAATGCATTGCTCTGATGAAAGAGAATTTTTATTTATATGGGTTTTCATGTATTATTGGTTTATACCTGATTCAATGTCTGCATATGGTTCTCTGGTTCTGTTTCTCTTTTATATGGCAATTAACAAACATTATATTTTTAGCAGATTGCCATGGTGACCATATTTTTTAAACAAAAATCCGGGATTCAGAATCTGACAAAAGATTTTTGTGCCAATTCCGCCATTGAGAAACACATTGTTAGATTTAGATTGTGAGATGGTGACAGACTTGAATGCTAGGATCTTTCCTTGTTTATGGGATGACAGGACATTTAAAATGAGGATCCACAAAGGTTTTCAGCATGGGGCTTGATATGTCAAAATAGAAGGGCTTTATGGGTACTGGGTGGCTCATTCGGTTAAGTGGCCGACTCTTGGTTTCGGCTCAGGTCATGATCTCACGGTGGTGGTGAATTAGAGCCCCAAATGGTGCTCTGTGCTAAGAGCCTGGAGCCTGCTTCAGATCCTCTGTCTCCCTCTCCTTGCCCCTCCCCTGCTCATGCTTTCACTCACTCTCTCTCTCTCTCTCAAAAACAAATGTTAAAAATTTTGTAAAAAAATAGAAGGGTGTTATGTACAATTTTTAAATACTAGATATATCATCATTTTCTCCTCTCTCAGGAGAGCATATTTGAAAGAAAATGTGTGAAAGTGAAACTGTTCATGGTAGAGCCTCAAAGATCCTCTGTTTTGTTAAAAATTACATTTTAAAGTATTTTCCCTATTAATATCTCATTACTTCTATCACACACGAAGACTGATTTTAAAGTACTCCACAGCTGTTACGAACAAACGAGTGTGTCATGACACCTTGGTTGAGAACTGGTGATTTAAGATATGGTTCCCTGTGTCAAGGAACATAATGTAGTTTGAAATTATTTGTGATTCTCTACCTATTATTGCCAATGGAGAAAGGGGAAAAAAATAAAGGGAAGAAATGACAATTTAAAAGGGCCCATTTCAAATATGAGATTTTTCATTTGGCAGTCTTGACTACCTCTCCCATCAACATTATTACTGTCATTAACATCATTAGTGTGATCACTGCCATCATCAGACCCTGCAAATCTGGGAATAACTAAAAAGGACTCCAGGTGTCTCTGCCCTTGAGGGCCTTTGTTGTTGCCCAGCATTAAAAAAATACCCTAAAAATTAAAACAAAAACAAAAATCAAAAAACAAACAAACAAACAAACAAAAAAAAACGCCCAACAACAACCAAAAAAACTCTTTCAATAAATACTTGGAAAGTGTATTTTTTTAATTAAATTGCCCTTAAAATAAATGTTCTCAGACTTCTCTAGTATGTATTTAATACCGCATACTTCATTCACTATTAAGGCATATAATATATAAACTGAAGTTGGAAAAGCAAGGTTTCAACAGTAACAACAACAAAAAAATAAAGCTGCTCCTTTTTATGAAATACTGGTGTGAGTTACATTTTTACAAGAAGAAGAACGTTTTAATTGAAACATGCTTTTACATGCACTGGACTGCTCATTTTTAAATTAACCTTGCAGCAAGTTATCTGTTAAATAGGACACGTTTTTTGGGGAGCAATAGAAATAATTGCTTCCCCATTTTTTTAATACATGTTTCAGAATTTTTTAATCTATATTTTCTTATATTGGATTTTCTTAAAGTTTGACATCCATTCAATGTGCAATCTTTTTGTTTCATTGTATAAACAGAGTATACATCAGAAAATATATACCTGGGGAGGTATTATGATTTTAATTCCCAAAATTGTTGAGGGATCTTGTAACACTTGTGACCCAGAATGTAATTATATATTTATGAATTTATTTACGACCCCAGATGAGGAAGGTTGATTTTTTTTTTTTATCTTCCTTAGCCTATACCACGCCATCACTGTAACTTCATGCAAGGCCTTTCCATCACTGTCTCCTATTCCTGTAATTATGCCCTTCTTCCACAGCCACTTTATTCTGTTTAATATACAATTTTTTGTTTACGTAGATTTTTATAAGATGCATGTTTTATTTGTCCGTGAGTATGTTTAGTGTCTACAAATGGCATTGGTATAACATTGTGTTCTTTCACTGTTCCACTAAGCAGTATCTATTAAAGACCCATTCATTTTGCTGTGAACGTGGATTGGATTTAAAAGTTAGGAAGGAGCAGATTCCTTAGTGCCCCTGAAATCACTGTTGCACTATATGGTAACTAATTTGGATGTAAGTTAAAAAAAAAAAAAAAAGTTGGGAAGGAGCTGGCAAGGAAGCAGCCTTCACTCTGCTATAGAGTAAGAGAAATCTTAGGACTGGAATATTGAAGCAGGTGTGGATTAGAAACCCAGACTGATACATAAAACATACAAAAGCATTATTACAGGATATTATTAAGTACCCAAATATGAAGTACATGGTAATTGGTAAAATTTCAGAGGGGGAAATCTGAAGTAAAGGATGGAGAAGTATAAGAAATCTAGAAATGGAAAGATTCAAGATTTGAAAACGCATCAGGAAAAGAGATTTAGGTGATGCAAGTAGGGTGAGGGGAGAGGAGTCACAAAAGAGCAATGGAAGCAGAGGCATGAACTTGGAGGCTGCAGGATATAGGGGAGTGAGAAATAATTTACATGATGCATTATAGATTCTTAGCAAGATGGAAAAGTGGTTTTTCTATGGGCTTGCTCTGTCTTCTTTGTGAATATCTACTTCTTTTAACTGATTGCCTTCTGTCTCTGCTATTACAGACACCTTCCCTTATGTGGTTGGGGCAGACAGTGGCAATAGCCCTGGCCCACATCCTCCATACAAATAGTAATCCTTGGTGAGGATATTCTCTCACCAAGAGTCTGTTTATATCTAAATTCATGGATAGACTATTCCTAGTTCTTGGATATGTATTCCTTGAATCCATTGCTGAAGGCATGGGAATGGAATACCATAATTGATCAGGCCTCTACCACATGCCCAGGTCTTAGATATGAAGCAAGCAGCCCCTATGATGGAATATCCCACAGGAGACATGCAGATGCAGAAGGGTCACAGTGCCTCCGAGAAAAGAAGGAGTCAGGCAGACACAGCAACAGATATAAAGTTTCCCGTTTGTTCCTGGCAACAGTTCCAAGAGGCAGGTAGGACAGGAATTCCCATTCTCATTAATAGATGAGGACACAATGCCTGACCCAAAGTCACATAATTTGTAAGTGGTTGAGCAAGAGCTTGATTAAAATCCACTGAAGATTTTAGAGCAGGGAAGTGAAATGATTAAAGTGATACTTATGAAAGGTTAACAATATAGAGAAAAGCCCTAACAGTTATGTTTTATTTTTGAACAAAATTTCCATCAACTCTTTAAGTTTGTTTTTTTCCTATAACCTATAACCTGTGAATCATACAACAGTTCTTTAAGCATAAAATACAGAAAATCAATGCCAAAAGCTTTTCATTATTTAGAAAAATGTATCTAGGTCTTAAGCGCATGAACACACACACACTCACACACACTCTCTCTTTCACACAGACACAGTCCTGTTATGTTTATTGTGAATTTATGGTAACCAGGAACCTCTCACCAGTCTTACCCATATTATATCACTTAACCCTCACACAATGGCCTTATGATGGAGGCTCTACCTTCATTTACATTTTATAGAGTCACAGACAGGTTAAATAATGTGCCCACGTTCAAGGCACCTGGGTGGCTCAGTCAGTTGAGTGTCTGACTCTTGATTTTGGCTTAGATCATGATCTCATAGTTCATGGGACTTAGTCCTGTGTTGGGCTCTGTACTGACAGCCTGATTGGGATTCTCTCTCTCCCTCCCTCTTTCTGCCCTATTGTTCTGCCCTTTCTCCCCTATTGTTCTCTCTCCCTCTTTCTGCCCCTCCCCTATTGTTCTCTCTGTGTCTCTCTCTCTCTCTCTCTCTCTCAATAAACAGATGAACTTAAAAAAATAATTTGCCCAAGTTCATGTAGATAGTAGATGGTAAAGCCAAATTCATATACAACCTGATTGCCAAAACAGATGTTTTTATCCACTAACCCATACAGCTACATAATGTGAGCATCTGCAAGAAAAAAATGTGTATATATTTTACTATATAGGTATATTTTACATAATTTGTGATTGCTAATGACAATCTGTAATTAATATAAACCACATGCTTATTCATTTAGAACTCAAAAAATTCCTTGATTATTTTCCCCCTGTTCATTAGTATAAATGGACATGTAAGTCTGGACCAGTATAAGTTTAATTGCCATTAGATGACCAATTCCAATTCTTTGTATATACATAAAGCCCAAATTAGTCATGAGAGAAAATGTCAGATGTCAAATAGTCTGATATTCACAAGTACATTGCCCTATATGCCATTCTGTGACTTTATCTGTTATGCAAACACTTCTACCAGGACTGAAATCTTACTAAATGTATTTTTCATGTTTCATCCTGAATAGAATTATTCTTGAGTTATAATATAAAAGACCAGCACTTAGCAGCTGGAAAATAACATTTTGTTGGTAGCTGAGACTTGGGAAAAAAAGTCTACCATGGATCCTGTCAATATTCAGCTGACAGAGGCTACTCCTGTGTGTTTCAGGGGAAGATTTTCAATCTGTCTGCAACTTGCTGCCAAAACTTTTGGATGAATAGGGAGGAATACAGTCAATCACCCAGATGTTCCACCTGCAGGAGGCCATGCACCCAGCTATTTAGAAACAATCAGGTGCCTGGAACATGGAGACAACACATCTGGAGGGTGTGTGTGTATGTGTGTGTGCATGTGTAGTTATGTGAACTTTTTGAGGAGATATATTGATGTCATGTAGAAACAATTATTAACCCCTCTTGTACCCAACTTTGAGATAGAGTATGTAAGCTATAGTTTGGAGGAATGTTTAAGGATAGTCCATATTATATGTTGGTCTTATTAATGAGATGTGGATAATTCTATCTCAACCTATGTCTGTATGCTGATTATCTCATGTCCAACCCTATTTGGAAACTGCATATTGAATATTTCATCTGAGTAATGGTTAGTTAAACAATATAATCACTTCCAGTTTTTCTTTACTTCCCCTATCTCATCTAACTTCCAATGCTTTATCAAGGTCATCTAGTCCTAAATGAATTCAAAACCGATAAATATAAGAAAACACGCCAACCTCCTTACTAACTCAGGAAATGTGAATTTAAATAATAAGATACACTGTAGGGATTTTAAACAGGGGGAAGATATTTTCAGAATTCTTTTTAAAGGTTTAGCTCAAGATGTAAATCATACAGATCTGAGATTTTGAAAAACACAAACAAAATGTAGTAATTTAGAGCCTAGAAATATCACAATATTCTGGAATAGTGAAATACTGAAAGCTGGTATTGTAGCACTAATCTCAGACGCACTGGGGTATCAGAGTCCCAGTCTTAGATGGACAGAGATAATTAATGGGCAGGTTGTGAAGACAGAAACACAGGATCAGGGAACAAGAAAGGTGTACTATTACCAAAGTGGGACATAAAGAGAGGAGGGTGGAGTATCAGCTGGGCTTGGGGTCTAGGCTAAAACATACTCCACACTGCAGAGGCTGGTGATATGGCTTGTGATGAAGAATCTACTGGGAGCCAAGGGGCCCAGAGGTAGGCCCATATTCTGCAGCTGATGTACTTAGGCCCTTGGACAAATCTCTATACAAAATAACTGAGGTCCAGATATCAGCAGTCCCTCTCCCTCACTCAGAATGAATTTGTAATGGCCTCGGAGACAGAATTCCACTTACAAAAATGGTGTCATTATTTAGGAAAATGCCTTGTTAAGATTCAGAGAGAAAGGTGAGATCATCACTGGGTCTGCAGGAACCCAACACAAAAATGAAATAACTACATGGATCAGAATTAGAAAGAAAAGGAAATTGAGACAGGAGAGAGAATAGATATAAAAGGCGGAAGAAGGAGAAGAGCCAGTGAGAAGACACAGGGCTGAGGCATCACAGATGAAGTAGCCAGTTGGAAAAAATCCCTGATGTGGATTAAAGAAAATTGGGAGAGCAAGGCTAACATTCATTTTCAAGTTGTCTGCAATTCTATAATGTGAGTTTGCCTTTCCCCTAAATCATGGATAACATCTGATGGGATTTTTAGTGGAAATTGAGGAAGGGTTTTGGTTTAGACCTGGGTAGAATGCAGTGTGTGCCTGACAAGGTGAATAGTAAGGCCTCCAAGCAGGAGGTCATTGTTAGGACATATCCCATCCACCCCCATATTCCCAAGAATTTGGGGAAAATCTGGTAATAACTTTGGATTTGCACAGGGCATTAAATGGAATTTGAGCCAATTGAATACGTTCAAGATAAAGATTCTAAACAGCAAGGAGCCATAGGCTGACATCTAGTCTACTTTGTAGGTCTGGAGCCCTATTCTTTTCTTGTTGAAATAATAAATGATTTTTCTCCTTTAAGAAATAGATTTAATGCAACAGCTGAGCACTGTGATAAATTGTCTGAAACTAGTGTGGACCATCTGGCTGTCAGGAATAGTCTTAAATAAAGCGAACCCAAAGTAAGAAATCTAAGGAGACAGTAGGTTCCATCTTAAGAGAATGTGCAAGGTTTGGAAAACATGCTTTTGTTTTCAGAAGCTTTTTCATAGCAATGTGGAACATTGGCTAGTCATAGGTGACAATGACACCATGACTAGTTCTAGATAGTTGAAGCAGAAATAGGATTATAAAAGGACTCACAGATCTCATAATACTAGAGACTCTCCAGATTACTCTGTCCCTATAAATTTGTACTGAGAAACTCAGTGTTTATTTGACATTAATGAAAACAGTAATGTTAGAACCACTGTCCCTTGATGATTTCTTTTTCTTATAGGCCTGAATTTAAAAGTATCCATTAATTTATTTATTCATCCATTCTAGAGCATTTATTGAGTATTCACTTTGTGTCAGAAACTGTGACACAGCACTGAGAATACCCAGATCAATAAAGAGTGGTCCCTATTCTTGAGAACACACAGTCTAATGAAAGGATAGCAGGTAAACAATTTTAACGGAATTACAAGTCATGAAGCCTGGACAGGGTTTCAGTGGGAGTACAGTGGAGAGAGGCACTGACTGGCTGGGGAAGATGGAAGGGACTTCAAAGAGGTTACACAATAAAGCACAATATGACCAGAATCAGGGACTTCAGGTATCTCATAGGAAATAAAATAGGTTTCTTGGGTGAAATGAATCATGGGCAAATTTTATTAAGCCTCATTTTATTAGTGGCCATTATACTTTTCCTCATTACCCTAACCACAGAAAAACAATCAATTTGGATGAAGACACATATCTCAAAATCATATCTACCATCAGTATGTTGCAATTGTATTAGTTAATGTAAACTAAGCTGTTGTAATAGACTCCAAATTCACTGGCTTAAGGAACATTTTATTTTTTGCTCATGTAATTCCAGGGCAGGTATTCTAAGGTTAGAAGGCAGCTCTTCTCTGCACAGAGATCCAGGGAACCAGATTCCTTCTGTTTATGGCTCTGTCATACCCCAAGATCTTTTTGTCAGCAGTGTAGTTAAGTATGGTCAACAATTAAGGCGAGCCATCCACGTTCAGGTTCAAGAGTAGAAAGAGGGAAAGAGAATGCAGTAGGCATGCTGCTGCCTTAAAGCCCCTCTGTTTACTCACATTGGGTTGGCTAGAAATCCATCTCAGAGATGCATCTAACTATAAAGAGGGCTGGGAAATGCAATCCAGTCATGTTACCAGGAAGGGGAGACTAGCTTTTGGTGGCCTAAAGTATTCTCTGTCACATATATAAAATTAAAGTCGATAAAAATTTAAAATCTAGATCATTCTAAATTGGTATAAACACTTAAGATACAGTTTTTCAGTATGGTAGGTAAATTCCTTCATTTAGGCTAAAAAAATTGCACAAGTACAGAATAGGAAAGGCAAATTAACAATGTTCATATAGGAAAAATTTGGAGATGTTTCTTGAAGACTGATTCAATATAAGGCTGCTGTTTGATGTGGTTCCTTAAAAACAAGCAAACACAGTTACAAACAAAAAAAGAGAATACAGTTGTAGGCTGCATCAAAACAAGTGCACAGAAAAGAAATGAATTCTGATCCAGAAAGATTTAATTCAGTATCTTTCAATAACATTGCGGTGCTATTTTTAAGAGACACAAATAGTGAACATAAAGAGTCTAGGATGATAAGGTAACATCGATCCAGAAACTATGTTATTTGAGGATGAGTAGTGAAAAATCAGGTTTTGTCCTAGAGAAGAAATAGCATGATGAGGGAAGGGTGTGTGTGTGTGTGTGTGTGTGTGTGTGTGTGTGTGTGTGTGGTGTAAGGAAGGGTATGTATTAAAGTGGTCTTTTGCTTTTTATTATTTTAAAAAATGTTTTGTTTTTATTTTTGAGAGAGAGCGGGAGAGAGCACAGTGGGGGTTGGGAGACAGAGGATCCAAGTGGGCTCTGTGCTGACAGCAGAGAGCCCAATGTGGGGCTCAGACTCATGAACCACCTGAGCCAAAGTCAGTAGCTCAACCAACTGAGCTGCCCGGGAGCCCCTTAAGTGGTCTTTTAAACTCAGCAAATTTAAATATTTTGAAGGTTTGATGCTTGAAGTTTAGCCATATGTCAGAGAAAGTAGATTCATTCTCTTCTGCATCATGAAACCAAGGAAGGAACATTTTGGCTTAATATGATAAAGCTCTGAATAATAATTGAAGCTATCTAAAAATGGTGGAATGGGCTGCTTAGAGAACTGTTGAGACTCATGTCAATGGAAGTGCTTGATCAGAAGCTGAATGACCTTGTGTCAAGCCTGCTGTAGAGAAAGTGTTCTCTTAGAGTGTACGACATGATGTCTAAAACATTTTCTAGTTCCATGATTCCCTAAATTTGGCATTATTACTACAACTTTTCTGGATGATTCAAACCAAAATAAAATTCGTGTTAAAACACATGACTGAAGGCTACCACTGTTAACTTGGCCAAGAAGCACAGACAATGTGGCCAACATCATAGACACTCTCTTTCCCATTTGAAAAGCACTTTTGAAATTGTTGAACTAGCAGCTTTTTTCATGAGACACCATTTTGCTTGAAATCGAACACTGACAGACAAATTATGGTTATTCAGACTTGAGAATTTGGCAGACATTTTTTGAAAATGAACAATGTGAATTTGTCACTTCAAGAAAAACAATGAACAATATTTATTACCAATGAAAACATTTGAACTTTTCACCAAAAATTGGCAGTGTGGATCTCTTGTATTTGCCACATGATCATGACAGCTATCCAATTCTTACGGAATTTTCTGATGAAGTCAGTGGTGATATTATTAACAATTGTGGGGGTTTTATATAATGAAATTAGCATATAATGTTATTGTATAATTAAATATGTCAACACTCGGATGATCTTTATAATTCAATGAGCCAGTAATTTCCAAATGATAAAAACATAATGTTAAAAAACCGTGCATGGATAAAAGACCTACTTAAGGTACACAATAAGCCAATAAATTTTTATGTAAAAGAGTACAAATATCATTGATATGGTTTGGATTTCACGTTGTAACTAACTTTAAATAAATTACCACTTGCTGAGTTTTGGTGTAGTATTAAAGAATGCTAACCACAATAATTTAAAATTGGTACTAGGGGCGCCTGGGTGGCCCAGCCGGTTAAGCATCTGACTTCAGACCAGGGCATGATCATGTGGTTCATGAGCTGGAGTCCTGCAACAGGCTTTCTGCTGTCAGCACAGAGCCCGCTTTTGATCCTCTGTCTCCCTCCATCTCTGCCTCTACCCCCCACCTCTCTCTCTCAAAAATAAATAAACATTAAACAAATTTTTTAACTGCTACTAAAACATTTCTCCCTTTTTCAACTATATATCTGTTTGACACCAAATTTTCTTCCTGAACTGTAACCAAGATCACAGATTGCAATATTGAATGCAGAAGCCAATATAAGAATCTAGCTATCTTCTATTAGGGCAGACATTAAAAACATTTGCAAAAATGGAAAACAATGCCACTCAGCTCCCTGAATTATTTTGCTTTGGAAAATGTGGTTATTTTTATATGAATATATTACTTATGTAAACCTGTGGGTTTATTATTGTTATTATAAGTGAATTAAGTGTTTTTAAAATATTTTAATTTATAAAAGAATAAATATTAAATTTTTTCATTTGCACTATCTCATCTAATACTTTCAATAACCATGGACCTACATATTATTATCATATTTTACTTTCAGTGAAAGGAAGAAAATAGAGGGCCAGAGAGGTTGTGGGACATACTCAATGTCATAGAATAAATTATATATTCCAACTTAGATTCTTTAGCCCTAGATAGGCTTTATGATTTCTTTTAAGAAAAACCCAAATCAACCCAGAGAAGGAAGAGAGGACAATGACTAAAGAGATACCTGGAATAACTGCATTATGCAGAAAATTTGAGAAAATCATTATACTGAACTTGCAACACCCAAGAAGTGTAATCAGAAAACTTGATTTATTTCTCCACCACCCATTCAAACACATGCTGCATGACTAGTATTTGCCTTATCTTTTGGGTGAAAATTAAGGCATGGTCCATGTTTCTTGGTAAATCCGAGGCTATAAAAGTGATTCACACCCAGGAAGAATTAGTGTGTCCAGTGTAACAATAAAAAGGTACAACTTCTCTGGAAATTATAGCTTCTCTGCCTCCTTAACTCACTATCAGGTCTTGTGAAGAAGGAAGGAGCTATGGATTTTTTCCCTCACTTAGTACTACTGCCCTTTGTCTATCTTTCTTAATATGAGTTATCATGTGCATTGAGGGTTGGGTAGGGGACAAAGGAGAGTCAGTGGTGGCAGGAAAGTTTTTACTTTGACTGGTGGTTATGACTGCGATCTGGGTTTCCTAAACCAAAGGCTGAACCCTATCTCCTCCCTCCTCCCAATCTGAGCATCTATGATCAGCAGGTCCCTCAAAATGGGTAATTGTGCTTCTTTTCTAACTGGTCGTTTAACTTCCAGGCATCCCATGGTACATATTCTGCTTCCTTTTGCTTGAGTCCTCATGGCCTCTAGACAGGGATCCAAGACAACCTTGTCTCATATCTCTAAAACTCTTGGTTCACGTCTATTCCACAGGATGTGTTGCACTTGTGACCCATCATTGGTGGGAGTGCAGTGATTTCACAAACTGCAGTGCTTTATCCAGCTGCCCTTACTTTATATTTATCCAGGTTGAGTCAGATGGCAGTTCACAGCATCCTTCAGATTTTAGGAGACATATTTCAAGCCCTTTAAGAAGTCTCACTGAATTACCTCTTTGTAGACTTTGTTTAAGGCAGGCACAAGATAAAGGGCACACACCTTTATCTTGGTGTGTGTGTAGGACGGAGTGTTAGTTATATTCAAAGCACAGCATCCCATCTGATCTCCATTCTTGATGAGAGTGAGGAGTTAGTAACTGCAAACCTGGTTTCACACAGTCCCTTTAAAGTTCTATAGAGGGGCCCTCATGTCACTGTGAAGTATAGATCTATGGGGGCCTTGAGGTAGGTTGAATGCTAAAATGGCCACTTTTCTTCACTTCTGTATCTATATCCTGTGCAAAGTGACTTTGTGGTTCATCCTATCAAGAGGTGGGGTCTGTTTCTTTATAATTTGAACTGGTCTTGTGATGTTTTTTGGCCAACTGATTATAGTGGAAATAACAGAGTGTTAGTTCCAAGCCCAGGCCTCAAGAAGTTATGAGTGGTTCTGCTCTCTCTGGATACCTTGTTCTGCCATTTGAGCAAACCCAGGCTAGCCTACTGGAGTATGAGAGAACACAGGGAGAACAGTCAACTTGTCATAGCTATGACCATCTTACAACCTACAGCCAATCTACAGCCAACTAGTAACTAACTAAACAGGAAACTGTTTTCCTATACTCTTCTCACAATATTTCTGACATCAAATGTATAGGTTTCCACCCCCCCACCACCGCAACCAATAAGTTCTCCAAATCTCTGAATACCAAATGGGTGTCCTACAATATAACTATGACATTGAGTACCTAGAATTAGTGCAGACCCCATAGGTTAGTGGTTTAGTACCACAAGACTGCTCTCCACTTCAGACATCAGTTGCAAGTCCCAGGTTGTTGTCTGTACTTCTGACCAACTGGCTGTAAACTGGTAGTTCTCACAATCCTCTTCTAAGTTTTGATAATTTATTTTAAGGGCTCTGATAATGCAGGGAAACACTAATATTTACTGGTTTATTATAAAGGACACAGATAAACAGCCACATGAAGAGATACATAGGGCGAGGTCTGGAAGGATCCTGACTGCCGAAGTTTCTGTCCCTAAGGAGCTGAGGTGTGCCATTTTCCCAGCACATGGATGTTTACACCAACCCAGCTCTCCAAACCTGGTAGTTCAGGGATTTTTATGGAGGCTTCATCATGCAGGCATGATTGATTATCAATTCAGTCTCCAGGCTGAAAGTGACAAGCATCTAATCATGGCTTGGTCTTCCTGGAGACCTGCCCGCATCCTGATCCTGAAGCTATCTAGGAGCCCACCAAGTGTTGTCTCCTGAAAATAAAAGACTCTCCTATCACCCCATAAACTCCAAAGGGTTTAGGAGTTTTATGTCAAGAACCAAGGCCAAAGACCAAATATTAGAACAAAAGATGCTTCTTTCACTCACTTATTCCAAGAGTTTTAGGAGCTCTGTGTCAGGAACCAAGAAAAATAACCAAATAAATATTTCTTATTATGTCACACCATTATACATGTAAAAGAGCTGGACCAAGAAGAGTAGAGCTACCCACATGGCCCACCACTGAGCACAGATGCACGAGTAAGCCTAATTGAGGTTGCAACTACCTGGCTAACTCATAGACTTGAGAACAATAATTAATGTTCTAGTTTAAAGCCACTACAGTTTGAAGTTTTTGTTATGCAGCAATAACTAATTAATACCGATCTCAATGGGAAATAAGACTAAAAAATAGTTCCATATATAACCTCAATATATAACTTGAAGGATGAATAGGGTTGAGTAAGTAGGGAGAAGAGGGGAAGAATATCACTGACTAGGGAGAAGGGACAAAAGTAAGAAAATGACGAGAGGCTAAAATATATATTTATTCAGGAGGCAATGGATAGGTTAAAATAAAGCTCAAACTTTATACCAGGACACAGAACAGAAAGAGGCTAGAAGAGAGAGTTTGAGTGAGACTTTAGAGATTTTGATTTTGGTGTGGGAGCTTCTGTTGTTATCCTAAATGCAATGGGGAACTGAAGGTGATGACTTTCATTGGCTCTATTCTCATTTTTGCTTTTCTCTTTCCTTCTAGCCACCATTCAATCCTAAAGTGTTTGTTAAAGTAGAGTACAGTGTCAATACCTCGATTTTATTCCACAGAGTAGTGACTGGTTGATAAAGGAGACATTCTCAGTGTGTTTCCTTGTGAATAAACCCAGCCTACATTTTATGGCTCAAAGCACATTTTGACAGAAAATGAGCCAAGATGCTTCTATCACAACCAAAGAGAAACAGATGGAAGAAATAATTTCTTTAGGAAAGAAGGCAAATACAGAAAACTCATCCTGTTTAAGTAAAAAAGAAAAAAAACCACGTTTGGATATTCATGAAAGGCTTTTAAATCTTTCCTTCTTTTCTAAAGAGCCACGTAAATTTACTTATGGCCACTAGATGGCACTTGTGTACAGCAGTTGAAATGGATTCCAGTCAAAACAAGAGAACCTGTGGTGTGGCCAGAATAGAATTTGAGGTTTTGCTCTTACGCAGCCTGCTTCCTCTCCCGGCCAGTCGCCAGTCAGGCGCCCTCCCCCCCCCCCCCCCCCCCGCCCCCAACCCTGAGTCCAGAGGGGTGTAGAAAAGAGGGCCTAAATCTCTTCTGCGCTTTTTTGACTTATAAAGAAAAATGAACATGGCAGAAGTGTTCCTGATTAGATTGGGAGAAAAAGGATGATGCATTCTTGCCGGATGAATCAGGAGAGATGATGTTCTGTCATTCTTTAGATATAGACCTGAAATACTAACTTTAAATTTATGGTTGCTGGTAGGAGCCACGGTTCTCTGTTTACCCAGTCAGTGCATTTGGGTGAAGCATGAATAGTGTGTCTTCCAATTGGTTACTTTATCACACTGACGATTTTAGAAGATATAATAACTCTTACCCTTTTGGGTGGAAAACATGGATCTCACAAGTCTTCTTATCAGATCACCATAGTTTGATTCATCTTTATGAGAGCTGGCTGCCTGGTTGTTCATTGCTGCCTCCAACTCATCTGGACATTTTCAGATGATGTGGAGGGTGATAACAACTGTGAACATCATCCACAACTGTCTCGAGACCAGTATAGGACATGTCTTCAAAAAAAAAGAAAGAAAAAAGAAAAAAGGCAAGCAAGCAGGCAGGCAAGCGGGACTCCCAATAATGCAAGACATCCCAGTGAAGGACCAGAGGAATTGACAATCTTGCCTAATCTGTGCCCGTCATTTCTCTGGGCCTGGAGCTATTACCAACATTTAGAACCACCTAGCAAACATGACTCCTTTTCTGGAAGGTAAGATGCTGGTGATCTGCCAGGTACAGCTCTTCCGGGCCTGTTAGCTTGTCACCACTGTGCTGATGCTGATCTCTTCTGGGTCTCGTCTAATCTGGCCTTTCAGTAGCCTCAGCTTTCTACTGTTTAGCCTAAGCTGCTGTCAGTGCATGTTTTGAAACATCACCAGATCTGATATGAAAGAGATGTCTGTCCTAAAGAAGATTAGGGTAGGGTCAGGGTGTCCCAATAAGGCAAAAAGAAAGCAGCAGATTGAGTCATATGAGTAAAGGGAAATCAGAAACAGAAATGTATGTGCTGGGGAAGTGCAACACCAGAAACAGGAGCGCTCTTTAATGTCTGTAGTCCTATGCTTTTGACCTCCAGGATAGCGTCTCTTGGTCCTCGTTTTCGTTACTTGTATCATTTACACTTTTTTCCAAATGTCTTCATCAAATCCTCTTGCGAAAAGGATTAATAAACTAATTCCAACTGAAGATTGCCATTTTAACAGGAGACAAGAATGTAATAAAGCAATGGAATCAGATTCTAATGGTAGAAATGCAAGTTTTGGCAAGCAATGTCAGAGATGCCTCCCTCTTGTTTGTGAAGCCACCATTAAGGCTTATTCCTTTTGTGTTTTTGACAAAACTATCCCTGACCACATACATTAATGTATGACCAGGAGCCTAGTTAGCTTCTGGTTTTGACAGCACAAAATATGCTTAATTTGATTAGGAAATAAATAGGGGCTAAATTATTGGTGAAGTACCAGAGTTGTAATTTGGGGAGGGACACATATAAGAACATGAAAAAGCAAATGCAAAGAAAATTATGCATAAGAAGCTCACAAATCATGTGGAGATAGAGACAGCATTTTCCCACTGCAATTGTTCCTTTCTTTTGCGGGTCAAATGAATTTATTACTCTTAACTAGTATGTGTGTAATTGTGAAACTTCCCTTTTGCTATGAGTAGCAACAAAGAGCCAGGCATCATGCTAGATCTTAGGAAGATCTCTCATTATTCCTTGCATCCCTGGAACACTTAGCCTGTATCTCTTAGGGCACTAATATACTGTTATACCTCAGCTTATGTGTTTTCTTCACTAATGTACTTTACTAGAGTGGAAGCAATCTGCTTGGGGGTGCTATCTCTTACTTATCCCTGTCTATTCTATCCTGTGGTAGACCATTAATACAAACGTGTTGAATTGTAGGGGCTCCTGACTGGCTCAGTCAGAAAAGCATGACACTCTTGATCTTGATATCATCAGTTTGAGCCTCACATTGGGTGTAGAGATTGCTAAAATAAAAACAAAAACAAGGATATTGAATTGTATAGATGGGTTGGAATCAAATCCTGTGTATTATATCTTCCCATTTGGAGTGTGAACACCTTGAGGGAAGAGTCCCTATCTTATTTTTCTCTGTGTGTACTCAGAAACTCGTAAGAAAAATATTTGTGCAAAGGATATACTTTCCAAATATTTACTGATTGTTTTTGATTTCCACCTAAGGTAAAGGCAGGTGTGTTCCTATCCTGAAGCATGGTGTAGGTGAAGGCCCGATTTTCACTAAATGTTTGCCATGTTTGCCAAATAGGCTTCGTTACCTACCACCCCTATGCCTCTGGGTAAGATGATTCATTTTCTGGAAAACTTTTTTTTAAGCCAGAATTTATTTCTATTTAAAATGTTTTTGTCTGGGTATAATATAAGATAATGCTGAGGTGATGTCTGTTCGTTCCTTTGTTGCTGAGTTTTTTAAATTTTCTGTCTTATAAAATCAGATTTGTATGGAATATGGGTTTAGTGAAAAGAACATGAGCTTTAAATTCAGAAGGACCTGGATTCTAATGTTGGCTTTTTCTGCCTTCTACTCATGTAGTTTGGTTGTTATTTCATTTTTAAACCTTCATTTTCACATCTGTAAAATGGGGTTCATGATACTTATGTTAGTTGTTCAAATGATGACATGAACTCATGGGTTCAAAATCTCTTACCAATATCTGACATATGACCATAAGTTCACAATTGATGCTGTATTTTTTCCTTATTTGTTGCCAGAAGAATCACAAGTAGTGAATGATTAGCTGGGGTTACAAAGTAGGTTTAAGCTCTGATGGTATATTATTTCTCTTTTTTGTGACTTCCCATGTGGCTTCAGGCAATAGTGCACCTAAAAGATAAATGACCATTAATCTGGGGGTGAATCTTTTGGAGCAAGTCTCAGGGCCCCATCCAGGACTTTGCCCAGCTATTTATTGAAGACCTGGGTAAGGATAGTGAGAGAAGGCTGATAAAATTTGTAAGTAGCACAAAGCTAGGTTGAATATCTAATATGTCAGAGGTCAGAATCAAGGCTCAAAGAGGTCTTTAGATGCTGGTGTAATGGCCTAAATCCAATAAGACAAAGTTTACAGGGAATAATGTGAGGTCTTGCACTTCAGTCTGAAAACTCAATTGGGGGAGATGTAACTTAACAATAGATCTGTGAAAAAAACCTCAGGGGTGTCTTAGCTGACTATAAACTTGATATGAATCCATAGTAACAGGATTTTTCAAAAAGAGAAGTCAGTCTTAGGTTGCATTTTTGGATGCTTAGCATTCTGGATGAGAGTAGCGATCACTCTGGTTCTCCATTTTTGCTGGACAATACCCAGAGTTTTACATTCTTTCTTGGGTGCCAAAATTGAAGAAGGACAGAGATAAATGAGGGCACACCCTCTTAAGGCAAATACATTTGGAACCATTTGTTCACTCACATACTCATCCAGTACATCTTTACCGAGTGCCTACTGTGTTGTTGGCACTTCCTTGGCTCTTGGGATACATGAGCAAACAAGGCAGACAAGTAATTTCTAAGGGAACTCAGGAAATTTAATCTGTAGAAGGGAAAGCTTAGCAAATATGTGCCATCTATTTTCCAATATTTGATGGGAATAGCATCCTTCTGGATGATCACAGAGCTAGTACTAATGTATGTGTGTTAAAATAGAGTTGTGTCTGGGCCATGACTTTTCACCAGTTAAAAGCATCTGCTGATGGAATGGGTAGCTTTGCAACTGAGGTATATGGCTTTAAGTTGATTGCTCTCTTTCTTACAAACCATAAGAAGGAATCAAATGTAGTAAAATCCTGTGACAATGAGCCCCATGCTAATAGGAATTCTAATATAATGTAACTGACAATTGGCCCCTTTGTCCATTCTCTTTGAGAGACTGGCTAAATTTTTTTAATCTTCTTATGGGTGAAGGGAATGGAGAACTAACTGAGTTGTGAACAGGGGAGGGAGTTTAAGTAGGGAAATAGCAGGCAAGCCCATCTAGAAGCCTATATTCTCCTAATCCAATCTCCCCTGACCAGGCCTACAGAACAGGTGCCATTTTGTTAAATGATTCCTGGAATTGCTAAAGGAATCTTAGAAGTTCCAGCCAGCCCCACAGCCCTGAATGGTTTGCATCAATATTAATCTAGAATAGGTAACCACCATCAGGTGGCATCAAACCATAACTGGGATCTGGATAGATCCAGATTATACCACCAAATGAAATGCCACACTTGTCATTTCATTAACTTCCTAATAATCAACCTGGACATTTTATGTGATAAACAATTATAATTCTCAAATTATGGAGGGATTTTACAGTATCAAAAGCACTGCTAGACCATCCAGCCCTCTGTTTATCTAACTGCCCTAATTCTGTAGTGACCCACTAATCATTTGGGGCCCAGTATGAAAGTTATGTTGTAATGTCTAGTCTGATTCCTCCAGTCAGAAATAATTTTTCTTCATTTGTATTTCTTTTGAATTCTTTCGTGTTTACCCTCAAACAGTTATTAAATTGCATTACAATTCTCCAGCCCCAATACATTCATCAGTAAATATTTGCCAAGCACCTGCTCTCGCCTAAGCACAAGGAGAAGAAATTGCTCCTGATTTTAAAGGGCTTTCAGGACTTTTGGGCAGATCAGATCAGAATAGATGGGCCCTCAGACAGCATTGCTGGGCCAGACTCCATGGTATGGCATTGAGATTGTGCATTGTTCAGAGATGGGAGAGGTTTGTGGGAACAGAGGAGACAGAAAGGTGCCCAAGTGAGCCAGGCAGGACACATCATTGCTCAGATTACGCCTGAGTCTTCCATGACATTATTCTGATTTCTCCCAGGTTCACAGACTAAAGTGATGTTAGATGAGAATATATGTATTTCAACATTTCAGGCCATGGGATCAGGTTTTCAGGGCAATGCTACGAAGTTATCATAGGTTATATCTTAGCAACTATAGTTCCATTAAAAAACAAAACTCACCTGCAGTCTACAAGTATTATTATCTTGATAGTTAAAGTGCCGGAAAATCATTGTCAACATAGCTGCCTTTAAACACAGAAATTGGAAACAGGATCATTTCCCCAAACATTCTGCTCCTTAAAAAAAATAATAATCAAGGCTTTGGCTTTATCTTTTTATATTAATGTATTAATTGTGCACCTCTAAGCCATTTTCTCTCTCTGAGTCTCAGAGTTATCATTTGTAAAAGTATTATCCTACCGTTCAGGGCTCATTGAGGAGCATCAAATGGGATGCTTAATATAAAATTACGGAATACATGCTCTTATATGGGTATCAGATACCCATAGAAACAGATGGTTGTTGCCTCAGTTCCCCATTTTCTCAGTGCTTATTTCCTTGCTTTCTGCCTGCCATTGACTTTGCTTGATGAAGTTTAATTGCTGTTTTTCACGATCAATTGCTGTTGTCAAATCTCTCCAAATACCTCATTTTTTTTTCCATCAATAACTAAGGGATTAAAATTATTTCATTGAGTGCAGAGCAGTGTATTGGTCTTTGGGAGGGTTTTAGATGATCTTACAGAAGACTCGGTCCTTGCCCTCTAGAAGTCAATAGTCTTAAGGATGTATTAACCAAGACACAAAGTTTTCTATAAATACATATATTAAGCTCTGTGTTCCATCCACCTAAAATTTATTCTAGCAAGGCATAAAAGAAGAGGTTGTGGAAGCCTCCAGCTCTTCTTGGAGTTAAGGAGTTAGGAACATTTTCCAAACACTCTGATTCTTTTCAAGAACACCTTTAGATCTATTATCTATGAATTCATATCAACTGCTTTTGAGCTATTTTTAAATTTCTAGCTGGTGTTACAACTTGTGAGATACCAATGACAATTGTGAAAATGCATTAAGTATTTATTATGTTTAACTATGCTATGTGCTTCACAGGCATTGTCTTATTTTATCCTTATAGCAACCTTGAGAGGGATGATACTCTGATAACCCCCATTTCACAGACAATCACACTGAGATTTTTGGGAGGTTATTTGCCTTAGAACATACTTAGAGTAAGTGAAAGATCTAGAATTCTAATTCACGTATTCTGATTGCAGAATTTGTCCGCATGACAGGTTTACTAGCTTGCCTTAATAACAACTTTATTCATCTTAAAATTGCTTCTTTCAATTTTTAAATGTCTCTTCACTCTGCCTTACCCAATTCTGATATTCTGCAATGTCATAAACCCTCTGTCTTTCACCATTCCAAACCTTTCATGAAAAAGGATTTGTAGTGTAATGGGTGTAATGGAAGAACATTGGGTTAAGGATTAGAAGGCTCTATAATTTTGGCTCCACCAGCATTTATCTGGATAAATATGAGAAATTCACAACTTCTCTGACTTTACATCCACCTCTGAGAAATAGAGATGAATGATGTCTTCTGTGGGGCTGTGAAAAGCAATAACCTAACATATATGAAACTATATGGTAAACTGTAATAGATAAAACTAAGGTAAAATATAATTAAAACCATAATTTATTTCAGCTCTATCTTGTCAGTTTTTGTACTTCTTTTGGATCTTTGTAGTTTGACATTATAGGGGAACTCTCCATTTCGTTAAATATCTTCAATGTCTTTTCTGGATCTTTCAGAACAACACGAAGAACTTCAGAAGCACATGTACCAAGGGAAATATTTCCCTCTTATTTTTTTCATTTCCTGTCTTAAAAATATGCTTTTTTTTGACTTCCTCAGAAGTTTCTGAGATGGGCAGAGTAAGTGCTAAGACACAGAAGGATTATATTTACATAACAGTGAAAAATGGGAGTCATTTGGGTTGCCTTATAAATGGCTGTTGAGTGTTTCACATGCAATGCTGGAAGCAAGAATCAAGAATCAACTGGTTCTTTGTAAGATGCAGGGTAGTGATGACCCAATAAAAACCATTTCTTCCTTTTCATGTACATAGCCTGATACAAATTTACTGTTGGTTAGGTGACATTGTTCTCTTGGACAAGTCTGTGAGATGTCAAGGAATGTTCAATAAAGCCTTGAGGGGTGGGATTTTATTCAGGACTGTCATGGTAGCATGTCCTGACTCCTCATAGTAGAGGCTATCAACAAATCCAGTATACATAAGACTCAGCAGCCTGACTCAAGTGTCAACCAGAAGCCACTTCATGAATTTAGTTCAGGGTGAGCATAGAAATGGCGATTTGGTGTCAAATACTCTATAAAAGGCTTTCCAAATTGAGATTAGAATTTGCCTGTAGATTACTAGAATGGATTTGGTAGAAAAACTTGACTTGTAATGGGATCTCTCATATATATATATATATATATATATTTTTTTTTTTTTTCCCCCAATGGAATTTTTCCAGGTTGCTGACACAGGCATACTAGTAGGGGGACAGAACTCCTCTTAAGAGATTTTTCCATGAGTCATAATTCTTGATATTGGGTAGGAAGTATTTCAATAGATTTTGACTAAGTTTCATTAATATACTATTTCTTGATCTATAACAAGTAGGCATTCCATGTTATGCTATTACATTATCCCTTTCTTAATATATTTTAAAGTATTTGCTTCCTGTATGTTAGATGTTGTGTTTAGGTGCTGGGGAATTGAAGATGAATACTACTTTCTTTATGATGTTGGCCAAAACTTTATTTTTTATTTGTATTTTTTTTAGTGTCCTGAGTTGGGTAGTGGAAGGCAGGGTTTTAGAATCAGGTACAGGGTTTTAGAATCAGGTATGGTATGGCCTTAAGAAAGTCATTTGATTTACCTGTCACTACACTGCTTCCCTCTTCCCTTGCCTCTAACAATCTGGACTACTTGCTGGTGGCAAAGATGTTCCATTTCTGTGCCTTTGCTCATACTGTTTTTCTCCCTTCTACATACACAAATCCTCCCAAACTAGGCTCCATGCCACTTGATTTCCTGATTTTCCTGTAGGAAGGAATTTCTTACTTCTCCCTGAATTTCCACAACAAAGTACTTGAAAGTCTCCTAGGGCACTTACATGTTTGTTTATGCAATTGGATTAGGTTATTTACCTGTAAACCTATCTTCCAGATGGTCATATTCAGCTGAGGGGTCTGATATGGAGGGGTGGGCCTTGAGATATGTTAATGAGTTAATATTCCTCAGGATAATATTATATTAACCTGTTTATTTTTTATCCCTGTTCTACCTCCTCACATTTCTAGGCACTTATCTAGTTTTAAATTTTAAGATAGGACAGACAGACAAATAATAGGACAGACAAATAATAATGAAAGCAGTCAACAGTTTCTGAGCACTTAGCATGTATAGTCAGGCACTACCTAAATGCTTTTCTTTTATCTCACTTAATCCTCAAGACAATTTTGTGAAGTAGGTGCTATTATTGTTTTCATTTTATATTTGACATAACTTATTCAAGTAATAAGGATCCAAGTCTCCTTTTGCTTCTGCCACTTTTGACACATTGATTTTGAGGAAAAAAACAAACTTCTTACCGTCCCCTCCTCCCCAATTTCTTATCCTTATAATTACACAGCACATGTGACCTGTCTCCCTAGTTGGTTCGCTAGTCAATAGTTCTTGCTTCAAGTGCTTTGTGAAATGTCTTGATCTTTTGTCTTTGTATGCATTTCATAATCCTAAATTCAGTGATTGGTATCATTGTTGCTTTCTCTGGTTGGTGAGTCAATCAATCATTAAGTAGTTATTGGATTAGTACATACCTTTTGACCTTGGTCTCTGCTGAAGATATCTCAGGTTGTGTTTTGATTTTTGTTTGTTTGAGGGAAGAAGTTACTGTTAATTTCCAAGTGGTCATAGGGAGTTGTGTTAGAATTCTATAGAGAAATAGAATCAGTAGAATGTGTGTGTGCGTGTGTGTGTGTGCGTGCGTGTGTTTGTGTATGAAGAGACTTAACATAAAGAATTGGCTCATGCAATTATGGAATTATGGAGGTTGGCAACTCCCAAGATCTGCAAGGTGGGCCAGCAAGTTGGAGACCCAGGAGAAACAGTGTTCCAGTTCGAGTCTGAAGGCCATCTGCTATAGAACCAGGAAGAGCCAATGTTGCAGATGAAGTTCAAAGGCAGTCTGCTGGAGAATTTTCTTACTCAAGGGAGGCTGGTCTTTTTGTTCTATTCAGGCATTCAACTGATGGATGAAGCCCACTCACATCATGGATGGCAATCTGCTTTAGTTGAAGTCCACTGATGTAAAAGTTAATCTCATCCAAAAACACCCTCACAGAAATAGCCAGAATAATGTTTGACAAAATGTCTGGGCACCCTGTGGCTCAGCCAAGTTGACACATTTAAATGACCATCACAGGAGTGTTCTAAATAGTTTGAACTAAATTTTGTAGAATGTTGGGGGCTCCCAGCAGAAAGAAATGAGGGAGACTGGTCTAGTAGTTGTACGGGGCATGTTGACTATGATAGCTGCATTGGTTCTCATCTTTCTGGGAGGAGCCAGGTGTTAAAGGAAGAGCTCAATCCAAGCTGATGTCAGTACACAAACAAGATCATTTAATACCAGCTGAAAAATGACATTACTTCTTTGTGTACTTATTTATTATCTGCCTCCCCTACTGTGTGTATTAAATTTTGTTTGTATGAATATTACAGTATCATCAGTGACTGATACACCATAGTGCTCAATAATTTTTTATTGCTGTTGAAAGAGGGGGGTTGTGGAGGAAAGAGTGGCAAGAGATTGCAGTTCCTGGCTCAGGGCTGTAGTTCAAAGAGGACTGTCCAAGACAGGACAAGGGATACTAGACACAGGGGGCAGTCCTGGGAGAAAGGACTAGGCAGAGTGCGTAAGAGACATTCAGGACCCCAGCTGACTGCTTGTGAATTTATAGCAAGGCTTCATTCTTACTGTAGGCAAGAGTACAAGCAAGAAACCAGGCTTGAAGACCAATCCGATGGATAAAGAATTGGTTGTATACAGTGCGTGTTAACCAAGGGAAGCTACAATGTGATATGCTAGGCATTGCTAGTTCCTTAACAACAGAACCCCAGATCTAGGGCAGCAGTCTATGTCCTGACTTATTAATTTGACATGTTTGCCTATTGGGCACTTTACAACTTCTAAAATCCTAGAATCAGATTGGACACCTCCACCCTCATTTCCTGTTCGCTATTGACTTCCATGCAGTATTCCTTTTCTTATCCCAGCAATCACTGAAAACAGTGCCGCAAAGATATGATATCATTGAAATAAATGTAGTGTGATTTAATGTTGAAATTGCAGTGTCTAATGTGGAGTATTGCTGCTTTCCTAAAAATTAAAAATGTACCAGGACATTCTCATTAATTTCTAATTGAGTACATTTTGAGAATTGTGAAAAGAAGGGTTTTGAGCAGGGTATTCACATGCCGAATCTGTTTTGAAGAAACCACTGGCCTATAGATTGGTAAGAATCAAAAAAGTGGAATTAGGGGAGATGAGTTTAGAAGCTCTTGGAGCAGAGAAGGTAAAATGATGGAGGCTTAGTCTAGCATAGGGTTACTAGACACTAGGAACTAGAATAAGGGCAGGGAAAATAAAGTATTTGGATCCAGGATTATTTATTTGGGATATAAAGTTTTTGAAAATATATTATGTTCTAATGAATTCTGCTTGACCCAGGTATAGAGATATATTCCTTAGATGTCTCATGTTTTAGACAAATAATTTGCTAATCTTTTGTATAGAAGAATGTCTGCGACTCTTGGTTTCCCCAGACCACTTCAATGGGATGGGTCAGGATTCATGGGTTACGTAGAGAGGCCTCTGGGTAGTGTCCAGCCCCATGGTGGCTACATGTGTGACACTCAATACTACAGGAATGGACTGCATTTTCCTCTTGCCTTTCTTGCCAGCATCACTAAGAAGGCAGTTAAGGTTATAGAACACGCCAGAGAGTTTCAAGGCTTCAGGGCCTTTCATCCTGACTACCTGGACTCATTTTTCTGAACCTCAAATCTGTGTTGGTATTTTCCTCTATTTCCTTGCTAGGCTGGAGCTCTTGCCAAAATATTTCAGCTTCAGTAACAGGGCTGCAGATCATTCTCAGTGTGACAGTTTTTTCAGCCAGCAATGGTCAATGAGGGTTCTAATTCCAGCTCTTTTGATCCTTAGAAGTTGGTTTTGATCTTCAGGGTTATTGCTCTGTCTCTCAAGGCATGTAGGAAGGAAGGGATGGATCCTCATTGGGAACCTCTCCTCATGTACTGGGGTAGCTAAGAGAGATGTTATCTTAAGAATTCTGACCATGACTGGGCCCCAGGAAGAGCCATGTCTATAACAGCTTCTCTTGGGCCACATGGCTGCCTTCCTGGGCATTCATGCCTGTGGTTGGGACCTTTATATCCTTGCTTTTTGTGTAAATGTCTAAGTCCTGTGGTCCAGCAACATAATTATAAGATCCCAAGTCCTCTTCGTGACTTTCTCCAGAGGGTCTGAGGGCCAATCTCAGTGTCTCACAAGCCCCATAGGAGGATAGGTACTACACTGCTCTACTAAGACCCTTCCTAAAAGTGTTAGGAAAGTACAAATTTACTTCACCTCTCCTAGAAGACAGGTTTCCTAAGCCCTGTGCCATATACACATCCTGGTGCTTTTTTATCTTTCTTTATTCATACTTAGGGACTTTTTTCTTTGGATATTTCAGGCTAGAAGTTGGAACGTCACAGATACTGCTATTTGCTAAATAGAAAGAAACTTTTAGAACTGTTAGTACCTATCCCCAAATACTGAATTGCCCTTAATGAGAAAAGCTTCTTAATTTATCTTAAATCCATAGTGCTAACATGAGCTGGACCTGTACCCCGATTTATGGGGTTATATTTATATGAGTAAGTTGTACAACAGACATCTACACATGCATATGACAACTTCCCTGCAACTGTGTGTCTATGTGCAACCTTTTAACTGTGATACCTTTTCTTTCATTCAACATCAGAGTAGGGATGGCAATCTCATTGTGTGGTGCGGCTTGGTAAAAGTCTGCTTGTGGTCAAACACAGCTCTTTGAGGGATCCCTGGCTCTGAAGCATAAGGCATCTGAAATGGTATTTGCAAGATGGAAGCAACCAACAGATCAGCATTTGTGAGGTGCAGGAAAGATGACTTCAAGCGGCAAAGCTGGGCCTTGACAGACGGATTTAGCACCATTAGCAGTGGCTTGTTGAAAAACAAAAATGACTTCAAAACTCTTCCCTCTGAACCAGAATGTTACATTCATCTCTTCGTTAAAACATCCGTTATTTGCTGACTTGTTTTCTGTCGTCCCCCCACCCCCCAGCCTCTCACTCTTTTGTGTCGGAGCTAATGTTCCCAGCGTCTACACTGCGTAGGCCCTGATTATTTGTGAGACAGAGTGAGTTAATGCAGATTTGCAAGCTGTTCCCATTTGTTAAATGTCAGAAAAACACATGCAAGTCACTGGCTTTAGCACTTAGCTGCCAGCTGGCTCTTCTGGAGGCAGGGGACAAATGACAGTCTATCACACAGCATGCTTTCAAAGAAAGAGGGGACCTATTCCAGAACCGCAGCATCGGAGCGGCTTTTAACAACATAAGCAAAATAAGAAGCCAACATCAGTTTTTTCCTCCCTTATTTCTCCCCCTGTTGTTGAATGAATGGCAGCACAACATTTGGGAGCTTTTTAAAGCCTTGGGAATATCGATTCCACTGCCCACCATCTGAGAGAGTGATGGGATAATGGGAGCTTGCCAGAAGTGCTGCATGCTCTCTGGTGAGTGACGGCAGAGATACCCTTCTTGCCTTGAGGGAGAGGGTGCGCCCCTCCTCACTCTGTCCTTCAGGTGGTTGTAGCTCCCACCTTCCCACTGCCAACCACTTTGCAGGTATCAGGATTAAAGTTGAATTTCTGCCTCACATCATGCTACAGTCCTTGTCTGGTCCTAGACTCTGTCACTTGGAGGCCCCCACCCCACTCCCTTAAGAAGGTATAAGTTATAGGATGGGAATAATGCAGAAATTTTTCTTTAATTCATTCACTCATCTATCCATCAGTTATTTACTGAGTAGCTACTATATGTCAGGTATTGTGGGGATGAAAAGAAGTTGGAGGCATGGATAGTTCTTGTATGCAAGGATCCAATAGGGTTGTTGGTGATAAAACAAACAAACAAACAAAAAAAACATTCCAGAAAGTACAAATAGTTGCAAGTGATTACAGAGGAGGACGAAGACATAATTCTCTGCTATGAAAGGAAGAATTCATGAAATGAGCAAGTAATGAATGGACTGGGCTAGGAAAGACATGAAATATTTTAGCAGCCAGAAAGGAACAAAGAGCACCTGAGCTGGGGATGAGGTTGGAGGGAGGAATGTGCATGAGGAGGTGGGAATAAGTGTTGGCTGTGAACACATCAGACTGTTCTGGGCAGAAAGTTAGTGGGGGGTATGGTGAAAGAAAATGAAAAACCAAATTGAAATCAGGCTAAGGAATATGGGCTTTCAATGGGAGGTTTTGAATCTGATGGTGCCATTTTACAGTGGTATTTCAGATGATTTTTACCCACTCATCCATGTGAGATCAAATTCAGTGCTCTGATAAACTTCATTGATTAATGCACAAAACCAAACCAGGTTTTCTCCATGGTAATCCCAAACAGGGCATGTTACAGAGAACAATTCCACGGTTTGGTTAGAACACCTTTTTGGGGGCATCAAACAATGTTCTTGGTAGAAACCTGATTTCACACTAAAGCCACCATCACCCTTATTCTAGCAGGACTGCTTGTCTTCTGATAGTTTGCCAGTATTTTGTTAATTCTTTGTTGCTATTCCCAGATCATTACTCTTATTAAACTATCATGGAAAACAATCCCTTCCTTTTCAGGTTCATGCAACTGGGTGGCTACCCTTTACCACCTCTTTTCATTTAGGACTTTGATTCCTATCTTACCTTATTTGCTCTTCTCTCTAAAGCTCTAGGTAACTTTAATATCTATGTAGACAGCCTGGCAAGAAGTGGCAAAACTTGCCATATGTTTCTACTTTTACCCTTTCAGGGCAGTTATTACTTATTATCTATGGCACCCTTTTCTGTTAAGCCTAGGTGAACCCCTAGAATCCTTGTCAACACTGAACTTCATGAGACAAACATATTTGACCTTTTTGCTTCAGCCTTAATACTTAAAACAATATTTATCCTTCTACCTCACACTCATACTTCCAAGATCATACCTTGAGTTTTTATTTCTTTTAAGCAGCTAAAATCTTAAGCTGGCTCAATGGTCTCTGACCCTTTTTCCATCCTTCCTAATCTGATAGACTTCCAATTCCCTCCTTTTTTAAAAAAAAAATTATTTGCAGGCTGCTACCTGGCATGAATTTGCCTCCTTCCCTGGACAGCCTATGTCTATGGGGATGGTCGGCATCTCTACAAAGGTAAGCCCTAGTTCTGGCATTCCCAAAGCTCAAATGTCCTGAAGGGTCACTTTCATCATGTCCCCAAAGTCCCCCAGCTTCAAATCTGCCCCTGTCATAGCAGAGATCTTGCTATATGTATATTTTATTTTTGACAAACAGAGAGAGAAAGAGAGGGAGAGAGAAAGCTGGGGAGGGGCAGAGAGAGGGAGACAGAGGATCTGAAGCAGGCTCTGCAATGAGAACGGATAGCTCAATGCAGGGCTCAAACTCACAAACAATGAGATCATGACCTGAGCCAAAATCAGATGCTTAACTGACTGAGCCACCCAGGTGCCCCTTGCCTTTTACTTTCTGAGGAATGTATACTTTTACCTAGGCTCCTCACCTTTCCTGAGGAACAGCTGAATCCCACCAGAGCTTCTCATGATCCGTCCCATACTTCTCCACTAAGACGTTGTCATTTTCTGCTCCTCTTGCCATTTTCAACCTTTCTCTCTCTAGTGGTTCTTTTTCTTTATCCTATAAATATGCTCGAGCCTCTTCTATCTTAAAAAAAATCCTCAAAATAGTCTCTCTGTATTCCACACTCCCCTCTAGAAATCATTTCCTCTCTCCTTTGGATGAGAGTCAAGCTTCTTGACCTCACATTCAGGCTTCACCTCACTGCCTTCTGATTTCCATCCCTGCACTTCTCTTCAGCATTTCTGGCAGAGAGCATGAAGGAACATCTGAGACTCAGTCCGTAAAGACCTTTCTTGCCCTTCTTACGTGACCTCTCAGAAATGTTTAACCTTATTGAATATGCCTGAGGACAAATGACCAGATTTCATCAATTTCCTTATAATGCTGATGATTATGGGCTTGGGTTGTTATGGTAATAGGAATGACTTGCAAAAGCTGCTTCAGTGTAAAGATAGGCTTAGTTCATATAACTTTTTGAAAAGCCTACTCTTTGGGCTGTACTTGAGATGTGATATTACTTACTCCCTAGATGTTTGTGTACATCACATAGTAGGTGCTCTGTAAATATAGGCTCAATAAATTAATGAGGTCAGCAGAGAATCTAAATAATGGATAAACTCTTCAGACTTGTTCTGCTTTCGTGATCTTAACTCTAGTGGTTTCCAGAGGCTCTGAACACTGTGGGCTGGTGGGTGTGGAGTCTGGCATGACTAGAAAAGAACGTGTAACCCAGACTGCTGGTTCCTCTCACTGAAACTGAGTCTTGGAGGACAAGTAGAAGTAAGTCAGGCAAAAGGGGTTATGAGGGCATTCCATAGAGGACAAATATGACGTGTAGAAGGCATGGCTTATGCTACATCGCTGTTTCCTGATTCCCATCTTATCTTATCCTTCTCAACCTTTGCAGGTTCTTTTTCTTCTATCTGTTCTTTAAATGTTCTTTAAATGTAATAAAAATAGTAACATTGATGGAATACTTATTCTATAATCTGCACGCATTATATCATTTAATCATCAAACCATTAATCTGTTGAGCAATTATTGACCATCCAGCACGTATCTGACATTGCTTTTGGTTCTACAATACAAAAATGGAAAGACACATGCTAGACCATTCAGTAAGCTCATTGTCTAGAACTCAGGCACATATACACATGTGCTCTATGATGTAGCTAATTTGATGCTTACAGCATAGTAGGTACTCAATATTTGTTAACTAAATTATTAATATAATTCAATTATTTAGATATTATAAGACTGGCTTCCATTTTTCACCCAATCCCTGCCCCCACTAAAGATTCATTTCTCTCTGGTTATTAGATATGTATAAAAATGAACTCTAAATGAATAGATGAAAATTGAAACTTGTGGAAGGAGGTTTTGCCTCACCTCTTTTTCTTAGTCAGACATAGCTGAACCTTTACATTCTCCAGCCAGCACTCCAATGGTGGTGCAAATGATTCTACCTTTTCTAACAATTGCTGTTCAACATACAGAAAATATACCACCACCTTGAGTAATCTCATTCTAATGAAAGACACTGGTTATGTAATAGCTCTTATAGAACTAAGAAAGGGTATAGTTTGACCAGAAGTCATTGGGAAAGAGTAGATCAGAATAAGACAGTATAAATGGTCTTGGTAATCTCAGATTACAGAAACACTATCTCTATCTCTACTTATCTACTTCTACTTACACCTAGATCTACATCTAAATACCATATATATCTAACTACATATTCCTATTAATGTGGCTTACAAAATTTGTCTTTATAAATTACTCTAAATGCCTCATCTCAACTCCCAAAGAATCAGGATGGCTTGATAATTCTTTTGACATATGACATATGTTTTCTAGGCTGTATATAAATACAAAAGAATTTTTTAGATGCAGCTGGAAAAAAACAGTATAAGCTTTTCTTTTCTGTATTATGCATGCAACAGCACTAATAGGCAAAGACAAAGTTATGGTATGGAATAGAAGAAATAGACAAACAGAAGCTCAGAATGGTATGAGAGAGAAGAAAGAGTATCTAATTGAATTATTTTCCAGAGATAAGAGACCAGGAGAGGAGAAAAATTGCAATCTATACATGCAGTCGATTCTATTGGTCTTTCCAAAAGGATTTTGTCATCATGACAAATGCAGGGCAGATGGCCCTGGATGCTCAAGTCTGTAGGTGAGTAGGAGTGCATGCACAATGCTGGTTACCACTGGGCCACTTTCTCTGTGCTTGTACCTGGGCTAATCTCCAGGGGAATAGTGTCTGTAGAGAAGCTACTTTATGAGGGAAGCTAATTTGTGATGGTTTTTGAACAATGATGACAATGATATTTGGCCAGCATTTTATTCTTTACAAAGCTTATTTTAAAACATAGTCTTTTTTTAGATTACAAATTATATTCCACATTTATTAAGCATATTCCTATTTTTGTATGTTACCTCCTACTTCTTATTCTCTAAATTAAACGGCTTCCATTTCACCCCAAACTGTTCTATTCTGACCCTTGAAACTGGCTTATACGTTTCAGTATTTTTACATATCATCTTATGTGCAATGCCTCTTTTCTCCTTTCTATCTTCCCCAATTCATACAAGTGTGGCTCAAGCCCCATCTTCTCTGGAAAGTCTTCCCTTGACCTTTAACCCTCAGCTCCCATAATTCGTTATCTGTATATTTCACTTGGCAGGTGTCTGTATATATTAGTTAGATCTCTTTCAGTTATTAGTGATAGAAACCCAAACTCAAACTATCTTAACTAAAGAAGGAGATCTTTTGTGGGAGGTCACAGAACAGATAAATTAAAAATGTGGATGCAGCTTTAGGAACAGCTGAATTTAGAGGTTCAATGACATTGCCAGGACCCTTGAAGTCTCTCTACTTCTCTCATCCTGGCTTCTTTCTCACACAGGCTCTCCCCATGTATTGGGTAAATTGCCATTGGCAGCCCCTGACCCTCATTCTCCAAGTTTATGGAGTTTAGGACTTCCTGGTGATAGAGGGGGATTTTCTTAGGGAGACCTCTAGCATAAAATTCTTGGAAAGAACCCTAATTTGCAAACTCAGATCACAGATCATTTCTGCATCAATGGCTGTGGCTGCTGGTAGAGTTATTGTGGGGTCAGTTCTATCTGAACCACAGTGAGAATATTCCTTATTGGAACAAAAAAATGGAGGAACAAAGGCAAAAACAAAGGACATCCCAGCATCTAGTAGGATTATGTTATCATGTATTTAATGGTTTTCCTTCTACCCGAGAATGTAAAGTATTAAGGCTTGGGCTGTGCCTCAAAGTCCTTTGTTTCCCTAACCATTCTTTACCCATACGTGGTGTTCAAAAACATATTGAAATGATTTTGAAGCTATCATGTAATATGTCTGCAGCTGGTTATTTTAATTGGTTATAATGTTTTTAAAGAGACCAAACTATGGAGTATTATCCACACAAAGGCTACTATCCTGTACATTTTTCCTGGGCTATGGAATACTTCCTAAGACCTCAGAAAGCTGTCTTACAAATACAGCCATTAGATTGGGGTGGGGGTGGGGTGCAGATGAGAGCCTGGAAATGGATCACTGCAAATCTAATCCCTTTGTTGGAAAAGCAATTCCGTGTGCACATTCTGATGGTGTATTATCTTCACAAGAGAAAAACATGATTAATAGTAGAACATAATATATGACGCTAGGGTGGCTGGAAAAAAAAAAGCCAATTTTCTGTTCAGCACTTGGACCCCCTTGGAAGTAAGTTGTATTGTAAATTCAAAAGAGTCTTGTATAAATCTGGTAAAATTTCTATTGGAATAGATGACCTATTTAGTCTATTACATCTCTAGTTTCTACAATTCTGAGATTCCTTGGGGCGTGTGCAGAATGGAGCAATCGAAGAACGGCAAATTTCACAGTATGGTCCACCATCTGTATAGGAACAGCAAGAAAACTGATGGGATTTCTCTCCCTGGCAGATATTTATTTCTCAAGTGCCTTTAAAACAGGAGGTCTGCAAAATTCTTCACGAGCGGTTAAAACATGAAGATTGATTTACAAATGTATATTTACTAGGAAGAAATATTTCACAATGTGCCTGAAATTTCCATTAAAAAATCTAACCAAATATTTCTAGCTTCTCCCCAGACTCCTTAGCTCCCACAATTTTAATAAATCAAGGAACATTTGTAAGTGCTAAATGTTAAATGGTTATTCACAGTTAATTTTTAATCAACTAACAACAGTTATGTGTTAATTGAATGCTATTAACAAACCATAACTTGATGCATTAGCTCTTTTGTTATGCAAAGAAACTTTTCCCTACAGCTTTTATATATTGTCTGACTCTCTTCTAAATAGAACATCAATATATACAGACTGTGAATTTAATAAGTGTGTTTGTTGACAGCTAGGTGTGTGTAAGTATATGTGTGTCTCTGTACCCATTTAAAACAAATCAGAATGTGCTGAAGTACTGAAAATGAAAGAGAAATCTAAATTTAGTCCCATGAAAGGAATTAGATAAGTAGCAGCCAAAGTAGAAGTCAATTTGACATTTTAGAATTTTAATCTTAACTCATTGTTTTTACTTTGAATATCTGAGTAAGTTGCTTAACATTTCTTTGACTTCTAATTTTGTTTCTGCTTCTATTTTTCAAGTTTTTATTTATTTATTTTGAGATGGGGGGGGGCAGGGGAAGAGGAACAGAGAGAGAGAGAGAGAGAGAGAGAGAGAGAATCCCAAGCAGGCTCCACACTCAGCCCAGAGCCTGATGTGGGGCTCTATCTCACAACTATGAGATTATGACCTGAGCCAATATCAAGAGTCAGATGCTTAACCTACTGAGCCACCCTAGCACCTCTTTTTTGCATCTGTTTTTAAGAACTACTTTTGAAAACATAGATTGGTTATTTTTTAAAGTTTACTTATTTATTTTGAGAGAGAGAGAGAGAGAGAATGAGAAGGGGAGGGGCAGAAAGAGAGGGAGAGAGAGAAACCCAAGCAGGCTCCATGCTGTCAGTGACGAACCAGATTCTGGGCTCCATCTCGTGAACCATTAGATCATGACCTGAACCAAAATCAAGAGTTGGATGCTTAACCAACTGAGCCACCCAGATGCCCCTGGTTGGCCAGACTTCTAAACCATAGGTGTTGTGTTTGTTCTGTTAAGGTTCTGTCAATCTTGTCTCTATTCATGTGCTGTCTCTTTAAGGAAAGGAACACATACCTTAAGTTCCCTTTTGCATTTCTTAGCAGAATTTAACACAGAGTAGGTATACAATTAATGCTTGCTGAAAAGTTATTAAATTTATGTGAGCCTATGCTTTTCTTGGGGACCATCCAAAGTCAACCGTAGTTCAAATCATTAAATAAGGCAGCTCATTTTGAGTTGCCTTCTTTATTTTTTTTCTCCTCAGTAATTCAGCTACTTGTTCTCCTCAAGTTCTAATCTGACTCTATTAGGACTCACCTTTATGCTACCTTTATATTTGCTTTCCCTAGGCAGCACCCATGACTTCAGACTACTCTTTTCAAGCATGGACTGTATGTCCCATCTCTATGCCAATGCAGTGATGACTGCTATTGGATTCATGTGAAGCCTTCCTAGAAGTAGTAACATTATACTGGTGTTTTCTGAAGACAAAAATGCTTTATATTTTAGTGGTTTTGGAACAATTTCTAATGGCGAGAACTTTTGACACCATGATAGGCAAATGATAGAGAGGTTTCAAGGCACAAAAGTACTTTTTTAGTTCTCATATATTACACATCACAGGCATTTGCCAAAGTATGAATGCAGCACTACCATCATTCCTGCCTTTTAAAGAAAAATAGGAGGATGTAGAAGAAGAGATTCCCTGTAGCCAAGTTTACCATAGGAAATGTGGCTTTTATATCCAATTGGAATCCTCTATGGAGAAAGACTGCTTCTTTTACTAGGTTGGCTGGAACACGGGGAGGAGAGTCTTTCTCAGGAGGCAGTAAGAGGGAGTAAGAGGAGATAAGCTTGAGAGACTGGGGTCTGGCTGTATGACTCTGGATCACTGTTTTGCCCACGTTCTCACAGTTGTAAAGTACACTGTCCTTTTAAGGCTTTTAAGAGTCCCTGTCATTAACATTTTACCTAATCCTTCTAACGAAATCTTCCCTCAGCTTGGTCCCAGGAGGGGTAGGATTGCTGACCTTTAAGACCTCTTTCAACAATAAACTTATATGTATTTGAAGACGGTTATTAATTGCCTTTCTACTTTCCCTGCCTTTATCATTTGGGGATTAATTGTACAGATTAAAAAAATTTTCTTTGTTTCTTTCTTTAAAATATTTATGAAAATATTTCTAACTGGGTACTTTTCAAGCTATTAATTACTAAACTAAAGATGAAATATTTAGGCCTCTCAAACTTGACAATGTCTCTTTAAATTGCTTTTTCCTCCTGCACAGCTAGATCCACATCTGTAAATGTCTGAGTTGTATTGCCAGCCAATCTTGCCTACAGCTACTTCATTCTGGGAGAGCCTTCCATAAAACTGATTATAGCATTTCCCTGCCACACAGTGAAAAAACAATGTAGTGTGATATGATAAAGCAAGGATTGAATACGGGGAATATGAAAGTGTCTGTCATCAGATTGGAAGGGGCAACAAGAGTGGCTTTCTTCTTTCTCTGGGGTGAGGTGGGGAGGAGGTTTGCATAGATATTCATTGAGATAAACTCCCTGGTCTTTCCTGAGAAATCACTCTGTTATCAGAGCTTTGCCCCCTCTCAGCTATCAGTGGATATTGTCAGCTTCCTAGAAGTGTGTGTGTGTGTGTGTGTGTGTGTGTGTGTGTGTATGTGTCTGTGTGTGTGTTATGATAGGGAAGACAAAAAATGAAAGAGGATTAGTGTTTGCTAAGTATTAATTTACTGATTATTTCTGTATATGCTAATTGAGAGCCTAGAGTTTTGGTAAGTGTCTGGCATCTAGTAGGTACGCAATTAAGTTATTTATTGAATGAATAAAAACAGGTTTTTAATTCAATGAGACAAAATTGAAAACAAAAGGAATGTTTCATTTTGGGGTGAAATGACAATGCAGTGTCTGGGATTGAGTTTCTGTGAACGGAAGGAGAAAGGGGCCTGGTCATTTTCCTCAGGGAGATTACAATCCAATTAAATAAAGGGGTTTGTATAAGGTTTAATGACAGTTTGAGAAAATAATTTAAATGACAATAAAAAAGCTGTTTTAAGACAATGAATTGTACATGTTGACTGGGTGGATGTGGCAGGTGGGAATTCAGAGTAGTGGGCTGTTCCTGGAAGGGCAGGGTGGGTGGATGCAGGGCTATATACCCAAAGGGGGATATATTTACATAAACATGTTTATTGATTTTGTAGCTACTAGAGGCCAAGCACTCTGTTAGGTGCTGGGCACACAATAATTACATTTAGGTCATGGAAAAACTCAGAATTTGGTGATTCTGAAACTTTCACGGACTTAAAATTCATTTGGGATACCTGTGACAATGCAGGCTTCCGGAACCCATCCAAAGAGAAGCATATTCAGTAAGTCCAGAGTGCAGCTTTGAAAGTTGCATTTTGATGATCCTTTAACATGACTGTGTATAGATTATCTGGGACTGTGCTTTGGGAAACACAGATATAGGACAGTCAGTACTCAAGGCATGGTCCCCAGACCAGTAGCAACACCTGAGGATTTGTTAGAAATGCAGATTCTCAGGATTCACCTTAGACCTACTGAATCAGAGTCTACAAGGTGGGCCCAGCAATTTGTGATGTGATGCTTACTGAAGTATGTAAACTAGATCTAGGGGCTGTACTAGGATTGGGGATGAATTCTGCCTCCTTCATTTAAGTCCTCTGGGCACATCAGTGAATAATGTTTATCCCTTGAATACATGTGTGTATTATTCAATTCAATCCAAAAGCACAGTGTGGTGTCAAAAATCCAACAAGTCTGCATGAGATTAAAATATAAAAAAACTAGCCTAGATTAAAAAAATAAGCTTAACTGAAAAGAACTTCATGATACCAAGTATGTGTTCATCTGTTGGTAAGTAGATCAGATGTTGATTAAAGCACAGGAGAGCTCAGTCAGCAAGGACATTTTCCCCTCAACTGCCTTCCACGTTTGTACTTTTCCTCATGTTGGTATGATTTTCCCCTTACCCCTACCATCAGAAGGAAAGTATGATAGGGGGTGAGCACAGGACTTGAGAGAGAATGCCTGAAGTCCATTGCCTTTACTAGCTCTGTCACCCTTTACAACTAACATAATTTTTCTCCGCCCCAGTTTTCTCTTTAATGTATAAATAATGTGTGCCTTATCTATCTCACAGGGTGATTGTAAAGATGATAGTAGGAATTGCTAACATTTACTGAGGGCTTACTCTGTGCCAGACACTGTGCTAAGTACTTTACATGAATTATCTCTTTTAATCTTCCCAAGAACCCGATTATCATGGTTGTACAAATGAGGAAATTGAGGCTTGGCAAGATTAAGCAAATTGCCTGAGGTCGCACAGCTGGAAAGTGGTAGAGCCGGGATTTAAATTTAGACTGTGGCTCAGAGCTCAAGCATATAACAGCCAAACTGGACTATAAAGTTCCAAATGAGATAATATATATAAATTGTAAAGTACAGTTCACACTGAGGAAAAAGAAAGTGTCCATGCACTTTACTCTATTTTTTTCATAATGTCATCCAAAATATTATGCACATAACAGGATCTCAATAAAAAAACAGTTGATAGATCATAATTTTGTGTTCTTTAACTTTTTTTTCCTAACCAGAAGGTCTTATCTGATTGCTTTCAATGTTATGTAACAGGCTATAATTAGGAATGAAACAGAAAATCTTAGAACAGTAACATAGGCATGGAGAATGTTCTTTGAAGTTTCAGCCCAGCTCTTGGGTTTTATCTTCAATACATGTCTGGGGCAGATTGGGACATATGTGGTATGGTTTTACCTCCTTATAATAATTAGAGCTTTGTGGGTTAATCATTAGCATCTAGACTTTTATACTTGTTGAATAATTGTCAGTAAATCTGTTAAGCAACACTGAAAGTTTCCATATACCCAGACCTATGCTAAGCCCCATGGGATATGAAAGAAGTTTATGTCTTGGAACTAGGAACTACCCTAGGACTTTATAATCTATTGGGCAGATGAGATAGAGGATAAGGCATGTAAAATGGAGCTATAATGAATAATGTAGTTTATAATGTAGAATAAAGAGCTAGGGAAACAGTTACCAGAGGCACTGAAAACAATTCTAAGAAAGAGTCTACTTAATAGGAGCTTGATAAATGCTTGCTGAATGAATAAACAGATGGACATCTAAGAATTAGATCTGAACTCTAGTTATGGTTCTTATTGTTATTGGTATTATTTAGAAGTTACTTTGAGGCCTTAGTTTTCTCATTCGCAAAATAGTAAAATGATACCAATCCTAGCTAGCATCTTTTACAAAGTATACGATGATAATTAAATAATATGCAGCAATACTTTGTAACTGGAGAATGAAATACAATTTTCAATTCTTGTTTACAATTTTAAATGTTTATATAAACATTGAAAAATATTTTAGATCACTGTTTTAAAATGTGCTACATGTGAAATAATGATAAACAAAAAAAATATAAAAATAAAATGAGGTAGAGCTCTGTGATAAATTCAAGCCAATGAGCTTCTTGGTTGAGGATGGGCATAAAGTAGCATCAATGGTTCCTTGCATAGAACCTCGCTTCTGTTGCCTTGCTGCCTGATTCAGGGAACCAAGGCTCAGACATGTATCTGTATCAAAACCTAGGAACCATTTTGATATAATCTCAGCATCAGGAGTCCATTATCTTTTGTCCAAAAACTGTTCTTAAAAAGTCACCTTCCAATGCAAAGTAGACAGAAACAATAACCATCTGTCTGATTTCAACTCCTTGTTTTAACTTTAGGAATTTAAAAAAGATAGAAGGTAACATTGATTTCTCTTTTTTCTTTATAAATAATTATATAAGTGGTTTATGAATTTTAATTCTTCTTTTCAAAGAGAAAAATGAGAATGGTAAGATAAAGCTTCTTTGTCCACCATTTTCAATTCTGGTCCTTTGTCCCCCTTACCATTTGGAATCAGTATTGTGAGCGTGATGTGTGTATCTTCAGTTCATTTTAAAAAGAACTTATTGGGGGCGCCTGGGTGGCTCAGTCGGTTGAGCGTCTGACTTCGGCTCAGGTCATGATCTTACGGTCCGTGAGTTCGAGCCCCGCGTCGGGCTCTGTGCTGCCAGCTCAGAGCCCAGAGCCTGCTTCTGATTCTGTGTCTCCCTCTCTCTCTGACCCTCCTCCACTCATGCTCTGTCTCTCTCTGCCTCAGAAATAAATAAACATTAAAAAAATTAAAAAAAAAAAATAAAAAGAACTTATTGGTCTGTCTTTAACATCCACATAAATAGCAAACAGTACATATTGTTCTATAATTTTTTTTTCACTCACTGATTTGTTTTTGATTTCTAGTTAGTGGAAATAAAAATAGTTAGCTTATTTTCCTTAACTAGATAATGACCTATTAAAAGTTCATTTTAAAACCATGTCTGATTTCTGTCCCCCACCCTCACCAGCCCAGCCTCCAAACAGGCTCATTGCATTTAAGAAAACACATTTAGCAGAGCTCCAGGACATACTGCATCCCATTTCCAATAGGACAGGCAGAGCCTGACCAAAAAGGTGAAGAACTACTAAGGATGATTCTTAATCAATATCATGAAACAGAATTCAAACAATGGCCTGCTTCTGAGAGCCACTGTTCAGCTGACCTGAAAATAATCTCTCTGCCACTCCATGCCTGTGTTCTTTTCTCTGCCCCATCATCCCCTCCCCAGAGACTTTGTGTGCTGAATCCAAATGAGTTGAGTTTGAGCTCTAACTGCCCTCTCAAGAGTATTATTATTTTTCCCCCTTTAAACTTAAGGGTGCTAATTAATGTTGGAAAAGTTACATGCCAAGTTCGCTTTGCCTGTGGTTTCCTTAGATTAAAGGCTACTGGCAACTCCAGCTCTGTCAGAAGGGCCAGTGCTGTATTCTTATCCCCTGAAGGAGGCTTCAGCTCTGCTGACTCAAGAAGACTTCAGCTTTTGATTTGGAGTTATTGGATATTGACCCATCACTCACAGCAGAGTTATGGGCCTGCTGCCCTGGATCCAGGGAACTGGGCTCTGGCTTTGCCTACAGCATCCTCCACCCCTCCCTTTTCAGTTTCTGTTGAACCTAAGCCTGCAAATGTCAATTTCATTTTGTAAAGGCCAGGCAGTTGTCAGTTCTTCCAGGGGATTCAGGGAGAAGGAGCTCAGGATGATGCCCTCAGCAACATTTTACAGTGTTTTACAGCAGCTACCAACTACTGCCTCTCTCTTTCTCCTTCCTTCCCTGCCGTAGCCTCACCCAACCCACCACCATATTCCCTCACCTTGGAGACCATTAGTGAACCAGCTTTTCATTTGGCCTGACTGCAGATATAACCAATTTCAAACTACTCTAATATGTGGCAAATCTGTTGTGGTACAATTTCAACACAAAGCAGGTTTTAATACAAAGAAAACTAAGTTGTTTAGAGATACTTCTTCCTTGTAAGAGACCACTTTTGATTTAAAAAAAAAAAAAAAGTCCTAGTTGACCAGACATTGACCAGACAATGAGATTCACCATTCACCAAGAACGGTAATTCTGATAATCTCAAATAAAAGAAAATACTTTTAAATTAAACTTTAGCTTCACAACCAATCCACAGCTATTTCTCTTCAATTCTAATTGTGGTAAGATTCCAGCTCAAGATGAGATCCCTATGTGTCTATGCTTATCAAACAACTAGATTTGAGAATATTCTACCATGAATTTTGTGAAAGCTAAGTGGTCTCTTAGTAGAAAATTGATGTTAGGGGATGAAGAAACCAGACATTAAAATTTTAACCCATTGGCAAAGCCTTGTGTTTTGAATGATGCTGAGGGTCACAAATAAAAGACAGAAAATGGGGTTCTACCTAAATCTCTGTAACACAGATGGTACAAATCCCCACTAACAGACTTTGACACAGAATGAAATAGAAGTCAGGAAGCCTTATTTCTCTTTCTAGTCCCATTATTTCTTTTTTTTTTTTAATTTTAAAAATGTTTATTTATTTTTGAGAGAGAGAGCGCGCGCACACGCAAATGGGGGAGGGGCAGAGAGACAGGGAGACACAGAATCCGAAGCAGGCTCCAGGCTCTGAGCTGTCAACACAGAGCCCAACACAGGGCTCAAGCTCAGGAGCTGTGAGATCGTGACCCAAGCCAAAGTCAGATGCTTAACCGACTGAGCCACCCAGGCACCCCTATCCCCTTATTTCTATCACCCCCGGGTACCTTGGCTCTTTAATCCATGTACTAGTAAGGGTACTTGGTAGGAAGTGCAGGCAATAGAAAGACAGCTGTAGAGACAATGATATCTGAACTGTGGCACAGCCTTGTGGAAGGTACTTCTTAGACTTGTCCAAAAGGTACAACAAGGTGGGAACTATAGCAGCAGTGATGGAACCTTCCAGGCAAAGTTGCCTCACTGCCTAATGGATGTGGTGAGACTCTGCAGAAGGGCTATGTCTTCTAGTGTGGATAGGGAGGCATAGCAGAAGTAGCAGCATTGCCCAGTGTATGCAGATACCAGAGTGAACCAAGTATCAAACCTTATGTGCAATTGTCTACTATGGCATGCAAAGCATGGGAAATGGCCATACCATTGGCATGGCCTAATAGTGTTGTTTAGGCTATGGGTAGCTCAGTGGAAGACATCACCTAATGGGGCTGGAACAAGAGTGTAGGCCAATGCTGATGACCACCCTCCCATGTGAAGTGGATGCTTTTGGAGCATCCAGCTCACAGTGTCCTGCTATTCCCCAAATTTTGGTCAACAGTGAGCAGAACATGAACTAGGCCAGACTAGTTAGTCTTCGTTATCTGTGAATTTGCAATTGGGCTCCAATTGGTTTATTCTTTCCTGATAGCTAGATCTGTGTATTTCACTCTCCAAGGCTGTCAGTTTTCAGGTGGACTGAGGAAGCAAAGGGGCCCACTACAGAAAAACCAAGCAATGAGAAAGAGACATGGATGGAGAGAAGCTCAGCATAATTCAAGCCTTGGATTCTGTGAGGCAATCCTGTGTTCTAGTGTATCCTTCTAATTTTTATTTCATAAGGTACATTCAGTTGGCTTTTGTTATTTGCAAACAGAAGAGTCTTAAATCCTGGAAGATTTGAGGTCAAGTAGGGAGTAGAAAGGTGTCCTGTGAATGGAGATGAAAGCTCCCAGGACATCAGTGAGGAAGGGGCCAAGAACCAAGAGCAAGGCAGAATCCCCCAGAACTTTATCTAACTAAGTATCTAGATACTTTAGATACTCCTAAAATATCTAGGAGACTGGGAACTTATGCCCAAGGAAGGCTAGCAGAAGGTTGAGTGTGCAACTAGAAGTGCTTGGTTACTACCTTTCTCAAGTCCAGATGGTTCTGGGAACTAGGGGCAGGAGTGGCAGAGTGTATGGAAAGGAAGGGTGGAGAAGGTCAAGAGGCCAGCATTGAAGTGAGGAGGAAGGCCAAGACTGACTGGCAAACCATGAACAGTTGAAATCTGACAGTTAGTGAGTGTCTGTGTTTCACATGTTTACATGCAAAGCTTTCACCTAATTACAATACAGTAAAATTTCCAAGTCCTTATTCATCTTATGTATAGACCAAGCCACCAGGAATCTTTTTTCCCAGCTCTGAAAGCAAACCTATTTTCAAGACACAAGATTATGCCAGCCTTCCCACCATCAGAGCATTGTGGCCTGTATCTATATGTGATTAAAACACATCGTTGTATTTTTAGATGGGTCTAATTAATTGTGGATAATATTTTAAAATGTATAATTTCATGAATTTAAAGATAATAAGAGTAAGCATCAGCATAATAATAACACCTTATTTCTTGGCAACACTTCTTTTTACATTGTAGAAATTTCTGTTTTAATGAATATTTCATTTAATCCTTATAATAATCTTGCAGGGAAGGCAGCATAGAGGTTTTTCTCTTCCTCATTTTGGAGATGAACTCACAGAGAATTTGAATGACTTGCCACAAGTTACTTAGCAAGTTAGTGTTAGAGGCAGACTAGATTGTAATCCCCTGAGTGAAGGGAGACATGATCCAACTTCTGTCCTCTATGGAGCACACATCTACATGTGACTTTACTTGGTTCCTGCAATAGTGCTGTAAGCCAAGATTTATTATTCCTTTTTGTAGGTGAGGAAACTGTCAATGAGAAAAACAATTTATGATTACTCAACTATTTAGGGTGAAAAGATGAGTTAAATCTATGGGGCACTTGGGTGGTTCAGTCAGTTGAACATCCAACTCTTGGTTTCTGCTCAGGTCATGATCTCATGGTTTATGAGTTTGAGTCCCACACTGGGCTACATGCTAACAGAGTGGATCCTACTTAGGATTCTCTCTCTCCCTCTCTTTTTGCCCCTCCTCCGCCCCCTCTCTAGCTTCCAAAATAAATAAACTTAAAAAAAAAAAAAGTTAAATCTATGTTGATCTTTCTAGCTTGAAAGCTGCCCTCTTTTTCCTGTCCCAGAATTTCTCTGTCCTCTTGGTTTTCAGCTGTCCCCAATGTGGAGTGAGGAAACATTCATGTATCATAGCTCTAACACTGTAGAGGATTCCCTTGAAGGGTCTCAGATGCTGGTGAAGCAGAACTGGAAATCAGTGGAGCAGAGCTGTCTATAAAAAATACCAATAGATTTTAAGTTTGTAGGGGAAGCTGGCAGAAGCAGGGATGTAAAGCATGGTTTGTGAACAAATTTAGGAGCTGAGGGGATGTGGGGGCACCCCTGAGATGGTGACCTCAGACCATGCCTGGATGGGGACAGAAGGGTTGTTAGCACTAAGCACTTACCCAGTTGCACAATTCAGAGCCTGGAAAAGTTCCCTACTGATCTAGGATCGGCTTAAGCCCCGAAGCATGAAATGTGAATACCTTTTGCTCAGCATCCATTAAATAAATGTTATTCTTCTTCCTGGCAGAAAACACAAATTTCTCTGTTCAGAGCCACGGTGTAGCAGAAGGAACAGAATTTACAATATCCCTCTTTACGATAATGGCTCTCACCTTCCAAGGAAATGAGCTTGGAGGAAAGGAGCACCATTGAGTGCCCAGTGACAAGCTGGCTGGGCTTGCTGCTGCTGCTAATTATCTGGCAGGGAGGAAAGGCTGTGTCCCTGGAATACGGAGAAGGGTCTGTGAACTTTGGAGAATGGGCAAGGTACTTTGGTGTCTGTGTCATGCGAACTGGAGAATGGCCCCCACAGGGTCGTGTCTGACCTTTACCTCTGTTTCACTACTGAGCAGACATTTTTGCCAATTATGATCCCAAACACACTGAAAAGTACCCTTGGCCACTGACAGTTTGCAAGGGAGAAGCAATGCCTCTAGAATAATACCATGCCCAGGACAAAGAGGAAGGGTAAACAAAGCATTACTTTGTGTTGCAAATAGATGGCTTTGTTAAATACTGGAGAAATCCCCTCAGTGTCCACCTTATATGGCTCTGATAAAAATGCATTTGCAATACGCTCAGTGTCAAGAAATCACATCTTACTGGGCCAGGGAGGTTAAGAGCATCTCCCCATCTACAGAATAAAACTCATTAAAAGAGTCTTTCCAGCAGGAGAAGGCCCAGTTTGCTGCCTTCTCTATACCCTCCGCTTTTTTCTTTTCAACTAATGTATTGCAGAAATAGATACATGATCAAAATAGTATAATCCACATTTGTATTAAAAATAATAAGCTTGATAACAATGGGAAAAATGATGGTAAACAGCATCAGAAAACACAGCAGATTCAGAAGTTAACTTAACAGAACATACTTGACCGGCAGGTAACACATTAAAATGCTATTTCGGCAGACAGAATTGATAGCAGACTAGCTGAAAGAAAATCCGCTCGGAAAAGTCGACAAATACAATCCTAATCCCCTTTTTTTTCCTGCCACATGCTGCAGATGAGTGAAACCCAGGAGGGGAATTCTTATTACGGCAAATAGGTGTGAGTCCAGAGGAAAAATTAAGTCAAGTTGACAATTTACAAATTTCCTTTCAAGCATGAAGGGGAACTGAAAACGACGGTATTTATTTTTTTAAATCCCAAGCCCAGTATTTGGTACCTGTTAATATGGCTGCTGAGAATAGGGGCATAGGAATCTCTCATAAATAAAGCCAGAATGAAATAACCTTTGTTACACAAGTGATATTAGAAAATCTAATGTTGGGAAGAGACATTTTTCTGCTGCCTGGTGGGGTATTGACATACTGGCTGCTTGGGTTTAGTTAAGGCACCATTTATGGGAATCAGAGGGGCAAAGCACAGAGTCTCTGGATAGGACTGTCAGAGTCATGCAACAGCCTCAAGAACATTTGTCTTCAGATGGGGATGTTCCTAAGGATCTGGGTATGGTTTCTGATATTCACATGGGCTTCTGTTGATCCTGCATAGCAGATATCTTTGCTTATGCAAAGGAAAGTCACCTTCAACTGTTAGTGAATTTTCTGAGTCAATAGAATGTTACAGATGTGATGGAGTCTGAGTCCCAAAATGGGCTAGCTAGAAAATGGAGATAGGAAAAAGTAGAAGAGAAAGGTACATATTCTTAGCTTGTTTCTGAGAAATAAGGGTGAACATGGACTCAAAGTGAAATGAATTTGAATCACACAGGCTGTGACATGGGTCAATGAAAAAGTCTGGAAGCTGAAGTTCTAGTCCCATTCTTTGATATTTCTAGTCTCTCTCTCTAAAATATTAACTTTATTTGTGAGGTAGACAATTCCTTTGAATAGGATGAACATATTCTTGTATGTGCTGGTTTCTGCCTAATGTAACTATTAAGGATCCCCCTTTTACTCTCATTTTGGATGAAAATTATATGATCACTCTACTTATAAGCTGTGTGGGGCTTGGTTACCATATTTGAAAATAAAGATATTCTAGAAAATTCTACCCTCACACATACACAGGCATTGCTTGTGTTCCACTGTTTCTGTATGCTCTTAATCAGTACAGTTGACCAGGGTCGACAAATAAGCTGCCGTGGATTAGGATAATGGCCCAATGAAGGATATTTACCTTTTAATAGGGGACCTTTTGAAAAGAAAGTTCTTATAACTCAAAATACTGAATCTTTAAAAAAAAATTTTAACGTTTATTTTTGAGAGACAGAGACAGAGCATGAAAGGGGGAGGGGCAGAGAGAGAGGGAGACACAGAATCCGAAGCAGGCTCCAGGCTTTGAGCTGTCAGCACAGAGCCTGATGCGGGGCTCAAACTCGTGAACCATGAGATCATGACCTGAGCTGAAGTCAGATGCTTAACCAACTGAGCTACCAAGGCACCCCAAAATACTGAATCGTTAATGGTGAAATTACAGGCAAACTTAGCTCATCATATTAGCTCTTTTGTCTTCTTTGAGAATCACAAAACACCGAGCTGCTGATTGGTGGATGGTTTAGGAGATCCAAAAACCAGTCCTGGGCAGGCTGTATCTAAATACCCTGGTTGTAAAACCAGGTTATAAAAACATGTTCGTGGGCCCTAACCTTTTAGCAAAGCCCCCAGTTTGGATTTTTAAAAGCTCCCTAGGTATTTCAGGTACACAGCTGACTTTGGGGACATAATTCTATCTTCATTTTATAGATTGAGGGACTGACACCCAGAAGGCAGAGCAACAACAATGGCTATTTGTTTGGTTTCTTTTGTTTATCAAGTGCATCAGTGAACAGTATTTCACTTAACCCTTATGGGGTTTGAAATATTAGCCCCATTTTATAAGGAACAAAATAAAAGCATGTGCTCAAAGTCACACAGCTAGTTAGTGGCAGAATCAGAATTAGTGCTCATATTTCCTGATTCCTATTCTGGATTTATTTCTATTATCCCATAGCAACTCAGGTAGTTTGGGAAAAGCTTGCCTCTCCTTGACTAAAGTGCTCAGTTTACTTTCTTTCTTTTCTTGTTTTCCAGAGAGATGCACAATTAGGAGGTTGTTATTTTCTTCCTGGTCTTTTTTCCTTTATTTATTTATTTTTTTTTCTGTTTTGTTTTTGGATGAACATTTAATTCTGCTCTCCCCTCTGTGTGTATAGTGGGCTTCCTGGCAGAGATGGCAGGAGATGTTTTCATGTGCAATCAAGGGCGTAGATGCATTGGCTGCCAGCCTCAGGCAGGGACACAGACTTGTCTCCCACCAGCAGAGCGATGATGCGTTTCCCCAAAATGTTCCAAGAATGGCCTGGAATGTGACTAGACAAGGTCCATGCGGCCCCATGAATGGCTTCACACTGCACCAGCTAGAAAACAAACACAACAGTAATTCTTGGATTAGCATGAAAACACTTCCAAAGGGGGCTAAAAGACAGCCTTTTGTCCCTTTCATAAAAGAGAAGAGATGAGGTGTGACAAATGGTCTGTTGGATGGCTTTCTGTGCCAGGCAGAGGTCATCTTGGAAGGGCACCACAGACACAATCGGTTTAATAGAGAAGAAACGGACGCACAGATAAAGGACAAAGAACATTTCAGAAGAGACAAGGTGGCGTCTACAGAAGACAGTTTAAATTAAAATAGGAAAAGGAGATAGCATGGCTCACATTTTTTTTTAACCCACTGTCTTTTGACACGTGCACTGAGACAGCACATATAGCGCCAGCAACATGGGAGCTTGTCATCAGGAGATATAGGTATTCCAACCTTAGTCTAGGTGGCTAAGATACTCTGAAGTTCTGGACTTCAGTTTTCGCATCTGTATAATAAGGCTAATATTATGTACATTGCCTGGTCGCTGTAAGGATGACATAAGATTGGCGGTAGGAAGTCAGGAGGATGTGGCTTGCTGACAAGATGGATGCTGGGACACGGATGACTTAGGCTGGGAACCTTGTTTTGCAGGGACTATGTCATACGGGTCGGGTCCAGTCAATCATTTTGTCTGAATGGCTCTCAGATATTTCAAAGGTTTTTTTGGTGTGTCTTTGGAACCAGAATTTCACATGTTGATTCTTAAGTAAAATCCCAACACATTAAAACAGATGCGTGGAGCTGCCCCGTTTGAAGCACTGGTGGGTTGGTCGAGTCCTCTCCACACCCAGTCTCCTTCTCTCTCTTCCTGTGACAATGCCTGAAACAGCTCTTCCATTTCCCTGCTCTAGGAATTGGCTGCTGCAGGCCTCTGCTGCCTTTCTGGATCTTTCCAGCGTGAATTGGGAAGTAATTCAAAGCCTCTCACTAAATCTTCTGAAACTTCAGTGGAGTGGCCAAATTTCCTCATCACTGATGATTGTAAAAACAAATGGAAAAAGCAGATTCAGGTAAATGAATAGCTAGATGGCAGAGTTAACTGCCTCTGATTGACTTAGCACTGCTTCTCAGAGCACAGGATTTAAAAAGCACCTCCAGATGCACAGACACAAGATCATTGTCATTGTCCAAAATGCTTATTTATTTATTTTTAGTAGAAAGAGGAGTAAGAATCTGACTGTAAATATCATAGTTAAGGAATCACTTTGAATGTCAGGGGACCTAAGTGGCTGTGTAAACAATGAATCCCAATATGAAGTCAATAGTGCCATGTAGAAACTAATGCAGTTTTCAGCCTTTCATTTTCATAGCCTGGTCTGTCACATGTTGCCCTTCTATTATTTTACACTGATGTGTGCATGTGCATGCATGTGTTTGCATGCTCACACATGCACATACACACCCACTGCAGTAGCAAGCCCTCTATCAGGATCAGGGGCACCAAGCCAGAGTTTCATGAAATTTGAATGAACCTGTCAGAAGTTCTCACAACAACGTCACATCACTTCAAAAGCATCTTCTTTGTGTCTGTCTTTAGGATTTATCTATGTCTTTATGGAGATTAGATAAACCTTCAAAGCTTTGAAGACAGAGGAGGAGAATTATATATTTGGAGCCATTACAAGAAAAATAAAGGGCCCCTAGTCTTTGCATCATATTAAATAAATGTCTTAATCCTATGTCATGAGCCCTGGTTCTACCATTCTTTTACTGTGTATGTAATACTGGGTAATCGTTTTGAACCCGTGGCTCAGTTTTCTATCTATAAAATGGGGACAAACGATGCCTTGTGAGGATAAATGAGACAATATATATTAGGATTTTTTAAAAAAAAATTTTAATTGAAGTGTAGTTGGCCTACAATATTAGTGTCAGGTGTACAACATAGTGATTCAGTGTTTATGTACATTGGGAAGGGATCACCACGGTAAATTTGCTGCCATGTGCCACTATACAAAGTTATTAAAATAGCACTTACTGTATTCCCAATGCTGTACATTGCATCCCCATGTTTTATTTTAAAACTTGAAGTTTGTACCTTTTAGTCTCTTTCCCCTATTTCACCCATTCCCTCATTCCCCTCCCTTTTCTTGCAACCATCAGATTGTTCTCCGTATCTATAAGTCTATTTGTTTTGTTTTGTTTGTTCATTTGTTTTGTTTTTTAGATTCCACATATAAGTGAAGTCATATGGTATTTGTCTTTCTCCATTATGCTAGGTTTTGAAAAGTATAAAACTGCTATTCAAGTATGATCTTTAAGTTAAAAATGTAAAATATTGTTATTACTTGGGTAATATTTTTTTAAGTAAAGATATGAAGGGAGACCTGTTCTTCCTTCTGATAATAACTTGAGCAGCATAAACTCATAACTAGTAATAAACGGAGTCATTGCTTTTCAGCACATGTGGGATTTCATTTAAGATTAGGGTGTTTACCCCAAGTGGTTTGGAATGTAAGCACAATGTTCTGTTGTGGTTTGGCAGAGTTCTCTGAGACCTCTCTCGTTATTTCCCAGTTGGGTCCAGGGGACTTTGAAGTAGTCAGCTGGAGTTATGTCCTGCAGCGGTGCCCTGTGATGTCTGGTGGGAAGTCTTGGGCCTCTGTAGTCATGAGCTCTCCCAAGCCTCTTGAGCGATAAAATGATAGCCACTTCTTAGTGTCAGCTTCAAACAAAGAAACAAACAAACAAACAAACAAACAAACAAAAAGGTGTATATTTGGGATTCCTAGTTCCAATCTTACCTTCAGTGTGCCTCTCTTCTTGATGATCCTATTTCTTTTCACTGGGAGGAGAGCAATCTGATAAATTTATTTACTGTGCAGGGTTTGTAGCTAAATGTGAATCTAAAAGGAGGATACATAGAGCTTACAGTAAGTCCAAATCCACCCAAACCACATGGTTGAGAATAGGAGACACAGTGACGTCTCAAAGGGAATCAGGGTGGTACTAGGAAGCAGAGTGGTTGCTGGGCAGCTTCATAAAACCAAACACCATCTCTGATTTGTTTCATTATGAGAACTTGAGAACTCCCATTTTTTTTTCTTTTTTTGGCTTTGGGGTTTCTGGTGCCAGTGTAAGCTGGGTTTTCTGTCACTGCTCCTGAAAAGGAGAATGACTGTCATAGAGCATTCCAATGAGTCGGGAGGCAGGGGCTCTGGTTCTCACTGGTCACTGATGAGCCAAATGACCTTGAGCAGTGTTATTTCACCTCTCTGGCTCTGGCTTTCCCTTTTTGTAAATTGAGTTTGGAAATAGAGATGTTTCAAGGTGCCTTCTGCTCTAAATACTGTAATTACTTTATTTTCTATCTACTGAGTTCTGTAGATGGTGTGCAGCTTAATTGTGATATGTAGGTTACTACCTACAATAATGGGGACAGGAGAAGTGTTGCCATGGAAGTTGACCACTGTGTGAGTGTCCTTCATCTGTTTTCTTTCACCCCAAACACAGGAGGGCAGGAGTGATATATTCTGTGTGCTGCACAGATGAATATCTAGCATCTGATTCTTGATTGCTTTAAGTGATGTTCAGGTCAGGAGCACTAAGGGGAGCACAGGATATAACTGGGAGAGGAACGTTATTGCTCTGGGATCTATCTTCAGTCTTTTTAATTGTGTGAAATGAGAAAACAACTCTACTCTGGAAATGTAAATGGAGGGAGTTGACTCCTTTCCTTCTTAAATGGCTTAGGTGGCAGCCTCAAGCAGAGGATGGAAGGGTTGACCTCTGGGAGTCCTGTCTTAGTCCTTCCATTCTCCAAAATGCTGGCCCTGAAGGAAAAGTGTCACACATCCTCTCACATGTCCTGTCTCACACTGAGTAATGTTGCCCCTCTGCCCCCAGCGGAGCGTTTTAATGATAACGGCTGTCTTCAGGGACAGATTGTGACTTGTCTTTTAAAGGAAGATGAAATCTATTAAGACAGTGAGGACAGAAAGGAAAAGCGATGTCCCTGAGAGGAGAGCTCTAAAGGAGAGCACAGTTGGTTCCTTTCTTGCCCCCTCCCTCCATCTCTTTCTCTCTTTGTTAGAGTGTACCCTTCAACTGCTCTGTTTTGTGTCTGGATTATTGTGGTTGTTGGTGTATAAAATTGCTGCTGGTGTGTATAATTTATAAGCTCTAAAAAATGATAAATAGTCTCAAGTAAGAAGAGTGATTTGTGTTAAAGTCCTCAGGGTACTTTTGTAAAGGAATTTAATTTCTTGGGGGAAATTGTCTATAACTTCATGTGGAATGTTAGTTAACTGGTTCATAGCTGGGATTTATTTTCTGTCATCCTTTTTCTTTTTTTCCCTTCTCATTATTGGTTTGGATAGGTTTACCTGGGCAAATGAGATTATATAGCAAAATCTTGATGCACTGGGAAGCTTAGGGAAATAGAGAGGCTAGTTCATTTATTTTCTTACTTTTTTTTTTTTTCAAACCTATTGTTAAATCCTTCTGAGTTTTTTGTGTTGTGGTCAAGTGCTTCTCAGCCAGGGGCGATTTGCCAACCAGAGGGTATTTGGAACTATCTGGAGACATTTTTGGGTTTCACAACTAGTGGCATCAAGTAGGTAGAGACCATGGATGCTGCTATACATCCTCTAATGGACAGAACAGCCACTCAACCCAGCCCCAACAAAGAATTATTAGGCCCCAAATGCTAACAGTGTCAAGGTAAAGAAATTCTGATGTTGTCAGTAGGCTCTAGGGAACAGAATTCAGTATTCTGTCACCAAGGAATTTCTACAGAATCCCACTGTTTTTTTTTTTTTTTTTCTTGACTGGGATTCTCATCACCAAGGATGGAGATAGGTAACAAGATGCTGGACCTGGGCCAAATGTAATGAGTCCCACAGTATATAGAGTCCAGGGCTTTTTCTTTTTTTAAAAAAACATATGACTACATAAAGTATACTATTATTGTTCTGCATTTCCTTAATATTTAAGTTCAATTGCTTGATTTCAATGAAAAAAATAATGGCCAATTGATGTAACTAGTGAAATGGATTTCAGTTACTTGAAGTATTACCATGATAGACTTCTTGCAAATACTTGTCAACAAAAAAATGGTCAAGCATTGAGACCTGTGACCTTAACCTTGCAGTGCATGTGTACAAATATGGTGATTCAGATCAAAGGTTGGGCAAGGGCTGTTTGATAATGGGGTAGGACCTCAGGTGGAAAGATCACAAGGCCAAACACCTTTGGTAATTGGCCCAGCGTTAAGCCTAGTGGTTCTTGTTGAGATTAATGGATTGCCTTAAAAAGCTATGTACCACTTATATGTTAGTATCAACTATGCACATATGAATAGTCTTAAATTCCTTAGGCTGATATTCAAGACTCTTTACCATCTGATCTCCGCTTACTTTTTTTTTTTTTTTTAAGTAGGCTTCATGTTCAATGTGGAGTCTAACGTGGAGCTTGAACTCATGATCCTGAGATCAAGACCTTGAGATCAAGACCTGATCTGAGATCAAGAGTTGGACACTTAACCAACAGAGCCACCCAGGTGCCCCTGATCTCCACTTACTTCTTACTAACGTTCCTACTTAAGTCTCCTGCACTAGTCATATTTTTGTACTCAATGCCTCATAAACTCAACTTGCATATCCATAGATGATCATATACCCACACTGTTGCTTATACCAATTCCTTCTCCTAATGGTCATTAACATTTCAGCTATCTTTCAAGAGTGAGATAAAATTCTATCTCCTTTGTGAACCAACAGGCCAGAAATACTATTCCCTCCTTCCATGAAAAAAATAACATTTATTGTTGGTGATTGGCGCAAGTTTTGTTTTGTTTTTCATTTTTCTGTACTAAAAAAAGTGTGCAGTGAGTTAGGGAACCCCCAGTTCCAAACTCACACTGACAAAACTTGTGTAACCCAGAACAAATCACTTAACCTCTATGACACTCGAGTTTTTTTTTATTTATAAAATAGAATAATATTTATTCTACTTTTCCTGCAAGGTAGTTTTGGATAAAATGAGATAAGGAACACAAAAAGCCCTTTGAAAAATAAAAAGAACTACGTGAATGTAACACATATTATTGTCATCAATATACAAAACCACAATGAAACCCACAAAGTGCTAATGCTGTATATATTCTGCAAAGCACTTAGCTATAGTCTGCACTTAATAAATGAGAACTCACACAAGTGAATTGTTCCACAGTTAAGACAGACTGGCAGGAATAGCAGTTAGAGACAAGAGGCTGGTTAAGAGGTTACTACCTGTATTGATAGAGAAGCTATTAAAAGCAGAATGTGATTTTTAACATCTCCAGGACCATGATAGAAATGAATAAAATTTTGTGCGCTTTATCATTTGTGACCCAGAAAAGAGAACCCTGAAGGCATGAAAAGTCTTAAAATAAATTATTTGTGTGCAAAAGGAGGCAACATATTCCACTGATTTGACAATTTCAGTTTCTCCATTAAGGGTACAAATGGGAGATGAGGTCACTTAAGCAAAATGCTCCCTGATTTGTTAAAGCCTTTCCTGCCTGCAAATTAATAAGCCTGAATTCATTTTTGTGGCTTACAGCTGGCTCAGTGTCTGAACTTTCCCTCTTGATTGGTGGGGGAGGGTAAAATCTGCCTGGATGGGTCTGGGAGTGTGGTCTGGGAAGTGGCCAGAGCTGGTCTTCAACGCTCATCATGGAGCCAAGGGAAGAATTTCAGAGACAGTGGAAGGTCCATGGTGGCAAATATAGAGACAGGAGTAGGGGAAAAAGAATAGATGATGGCTAGTGGGTAGTGAGCTACCTAGAGGTCTGGCAATTTAACTAGTAGACATGCCCTGAGGCCAAGTAGGGAGTACTTCTATAAATCGCCTATATCTCACCCTTTCCCAATAGTTGGGAGAGAGCTCTTAAGGATTTCCAGTTGTAAGGACACCAAATGAATAACAGATTAATCTACTGCCTTAGAACCAAATGTGGTTATGTTTTTGCTCAGTAAGTACAGTATGAAAGAGTAGGACAGTGAATGTGAAGAGTTTAGACTGTAAGCTAGAGTGTTTGTGTTCAGTTCCTATCTCTGTCATGGATTAGCTAGTTGATGTGACCTTGAACAAGTTATTCAGCTTCTCCAAACCTCAGTTTTCTCATCTGTAAAACAGAAATAATAATTCCTACTTCACAGGGTCATTGTAAAGCCTAAATGAAATAATGAATTCAGTGCACACTGCACAATGCTTGGCAAAAAAGAGAGTCTTCAGGAATTGTTAACCATAATTATTGGATGGTCAGCAAATAGAAGCAGGCAGACTCCTCTTGTATTTCTTGCCTCCCCAGCTATGTCTAGCTATTGAAAGAAATGCTTAGAATTGAAGCATTGTAAGGGTTTTTTTTTCTTCTTCTGGTTTTATTGAGATAAAATTGATGTGTAACATTATGTAAGTTTAAGGTATACAATGTAATGACTTGATACATGCATATATTGTGAAATAGCTACCAAAATGTTAGTTAACATATCCTTTACCTTGCATAATTACCATTTTGCTGCTATAGTGGGAACATTAAAGCTCTACTCTTATAACAACTTTCAAGTGTATAATATAGTATTATTAACTATAGTCATCATGATATAAAGGATTTTTAAGAACTAGTGCTTGCTACTCAAAGTATGGTCCATAGACCAGCAACACTGCTTGGGAGTTTACTAGAAATGCAGAAATTTAGCATCACCAGGATTTCAGACCTACTGAAATCAGAAGCTGCATTTTAACAAGGGCCCCTGGTAATTTCTGTAATTGATTGAAGTTTATAAAGCACCACCCTAATGACATAAACAGGATTTTTTGGAAGAAAGAGGGGAGGGGAGAGGAAAGGAGGAAGGAAGAAAGGGAGAGAAAGAAAGAAAGAACAAAAGAAAGAAAGGAAGAAAGAAAAGGAAAAGAAAAGAATGGAGGAAAGGAAGGAAGGAAGGAGGAAAGGGAGGAAGGAAGGAAAGGAAGAAAGAAGAAGGAAAGAAAGAAGAAAAGAAAGAGAAGTCACATACTGCTGAGCATTTTGAGATTGCTGATTGGTCCTAATATATCAGAATAAAATACCAGAGTAAAAGGCTAGCATAAGGATGAGATGTAGCACAAGCACAGTCATGACTATAGTGTATTTATCATAAGATTTGGTTAAGGTTTCTATAATACATTGATACCTAAAGAGGATATGGTATGCTAGAAAAAAATTTTTTGGAGTCCACTTTCTTTAATATACAAAAAATACAGAACAAAAAGTTAAATATTTTCACATCTGGCTACACCACTGTCTAGTTTTTTATATTAACTTTACTATTCAAACAGTGGATAGTAGCTGGCATTTTAGGGATTGGGAAAAAGATGAAACAAAACAAAAACCCAAAACACTTCTTCTACCATGTTTATTCTATACTGTGTACAGCTGTTCTCACAGAGCAACTTTCTCCATCATTCAGAAATTCAGTTGTATATAAAATTGAACCTGCCCCAAAGCCAAGGGAGACTAGAAATGATGGGTCTTTATCCCAGGGCATCATCATACAGTTCAAACAATGGTGCAGCTACCAGCTGCAGTTTTAGGGATTGCATATAAGGTTTCTTCTTGAAGCTGAACCAAAAACAAATTCTTATGCTCCTTGGGTTGTGTAATATGTGCAGAAAGGTCTGGATATTGATGAGATTCAAAATTTGGTTTCTGCCAGTTACCAATGCAGTCATCAATGACCTACAGGGCTTGGTATCTCTGCCATTAAGCATTTTAGTCTTTCAACCTCTTCTCCTGGGTTAAATTTAACACTTCATTTGGTAATTTGAAGAAAGTTGTTCCTAGCTGTAGCAGTAATGCATGGGCCAGCCAATACTCATGCATAATCAGAACCCCTTCTACGACCCTCCTCTTTCTAAGTTTATCAAATTCCTTGCCCATGCAATGAAACCTAGCTACAACAAAGCTATCCTTCTCATAGAGGTACTCTTTTATACCAAAAGTATAATTAGTAAGAGGGTACAGGTGGATGGGGCACCCCAGGGGGAGGGGCTTGGTTGGCTAGATGTACTTGTTGCCAAACTGGTTGACACCCCACCCCTTTTTGCCCGCTCCTCTCCTTTTGTAGCCAGCAGTCTGCAATTAGGTATCACCATGAACATGCTGGTAATCTCAAGCTGGTGGTGAGCTGAAAGGGAGAGGCCCAGAAACTTTCCCTGTGCTGGCAGTGGTATTCTGCATTCTGCTCAGCAGTGCCACCACCATTAACCCTAGAGCATCAATAATCTTTGATTATAGTAGATGCTCATTAAATATTTATTGATTTATTGATGGACCTTTGCCTGACCCAGTAACAGTGTCAAAATATTGAATTAAATAGCTACTAAGTTGGCATGAGCAATACATTTTTTTCTGCTGATCTGAAAATATTTTTTTTCTGATAATCTTTCCTTTTTTTTTCAGAGACAGAGTGAAATCTCTATACTGTGGTATATGCTATTTACTCCCTTTGGCATTTAATGACATTTGTTTGTATTAAAGAATATTATGTGGTGTGTATGGCAAATTCTTAGAAGGTGGAAAAATTATGTTTTTGGTAGTTCCTTTAACATCTACATAATACAATTGAGTTCAAATATTTGTAAAAATGAATGAATATACATCTAAAAGAAAATAATTTTACATTGGAGTGGCTTATGATAGGAACTCCTATTTATAGAAATAAAGATTTCAGTTTATTGAATATTTACTGTGTGTTAGGTACTGTGCTAAGTGTATTACCTATGAGGTCTCGTAATTCTCTTAATGACATTATGAAGTAGCTGCCTTCATCCTTACTTTACAGAGGGTAATACTGGAGCTCAGACAAGTCAGATGACTTTCTCAGGGTCACACCATTAGACAGGTCAGAAGTGAGTTCAAAGACATCTGACAACTATGCTATTCCTCTTGTCACATAAGAAGCAAGTGGGATTCTAAGTTTGCATTCTTTATATTTCCTATGTTGAGAATTCATAGGAAAGACACTACTGGCATTAGACCCTAGCTGAAAAGATCAAAGAAAACTAGAACTCTCCTGGGAGATCCTTTGAAGAAATTTTATTTTCTTCAGTTTTTTTTTTAAAATTTGGGTTACATATGACCAGTCCCTATGGGCTTTGGGTATCTTTACAAAACCTTTGAAGCCAACACACAGCTTACCAAATGACATTGTGTTAACATTATAACGAAGTGGTCATATTTTACAATAGCAAGGGAGATCAGGTCAAAGCTTATGCTTTGAACTCTACTTTTTCTAAAATCCTTTCCTGACTCTCTGCCTACTTTTATTTCTACTTTCTCTCTAGCACGTTCTGGTGTTTATTACATATTTGACACAGACATATGGTAGCCTCATGTGACTAGTTACATGGAGAACCCAGATGTCAGCTTTGGTCTCCTTTCTTAAAATCTAGGTTGGCCTGTATTCCTGTTCCCTGCCTTTCTCAAGATTTTCAGCCTTTTGAAGGCAGGTTCTATCATCAAGGTCAGTAACTGGCTCCAGCTTCTTGCCTTCTCTGAATTCCAGATTTACCATCTTTTGTGTTTTCTCTTTGTTTGTTTCCACTGCGGCCTCTATCTAAGCATGGGTCTTATTCCATTTTTCTCATTTACACAAAAATACCAGTTTTTTGTTTGCTTTTGTTTTTTGCATTCTGCAGACTTTACTGAAAGTTTGAGGAGAGAAATGGAGTCTATATCCTGGCAAAGCAAAATCTTACAATCAAATATTACAGTGTCTCTCATTAAAAGTCCTTCTCCCACTTCTGTAAATTGCTGGACGACTCTTTTTTTCCTTCTCCTTCATTCTCTACCCCCATCCCAACAAAATCCAGTATCTTCCCTCATTTTCTTATGCAAAAAAATTCAGCTCTTGTCTGTTCCTGTTTCTAAATTCAGGTCTTGGCCCTTCTTTGCAAAGCTAGACACTCTCTGTAGAACTTCTTAATTATCAAATTCTTTTGGAAGAATCAAGGACTTATATTTTCAGTTACTTATTTTTTAGTTACTTATTAATACAAATATAAATTTTCACTCCCCATCTACAGGCAAATTTCCTTAAGCATAAAGACAGAATCCTGCATCTTTGCTACTCCTATAGGAAATTTAAAAGTTAGTTCATTCATACTTGTCTGGCTGAATAGATAAATAAGAAAGAAAAATAGGTATAGACATGAAGTGGGGAAGGAAATAGAGAAACAAGATGGTTTCTTCACTTAACCTGTTGCTTGGGTGAGCCCAGAAATACCGTACAGTTGGAGGCCCTATCCATTGGTCCTTTGTGTTTGGGTGAGGGTTGATAGACAGTAGCTAAATTCCTTTTCTGTCTCAAAATACTTCTTGCTGTCTACCTTTCTTATTGGATTCCTACCTTTCCAGGTTAGTTTCTGTCATCTTTCCTGCTAACTGCATTGCCCTTTAGATATGCATTTTTCTTCTTTTTTAAATAAAAAATAATAACAATTATTATAATTGGGCTCCAAGCAATTTTTAGAACAACTGTTGCTTTTCATAGGTTTGTTTTGTTTTGGTTTGGTTATGAGCAGGACGAAGGGCATTTATGTTCTAGCTGAAAGGGTAGGATAGATATTGGTCACTCTTTTGAAGACTCTAGATAGAAAAATGTTTATTAAAAGCAAAATATGACCTAGAAGTTATGTGAGATTTTTGCTCTCTTTTTAACTTTTTAACACGCAAAATTATGCACACTTTTTCTCTTTTCTGATCACTAGAGGAGACTTGTCTTTTGTTCTCTCATGAAATAATCTTCTCAAAGCTTCCTTTACTCATGAACTTTGCTTTCAGACAACAAATGTATTCAGATTTGCAACTTTGGATAGTCCTCAGTATATGAAAAGTGTACATGGTCTTCTGTGCTATTTCGTTTATTGTGACATTGCAGGTCCTATGTGGGTGTACTGTTCACAAAGAGAAATATTGGGATCATGGGAAGTTGTTTCACAGGTCAGCCAAGCCATAGCATAGTAGTGCTTATGAACTACTCTACTGATGCCTTATTATGAGCTACTGACATAGAATAAAAGGAGAGATTCTTTTAATAAAGATGAAATGCATGGTTCATTGAAGGAAGCAGAAATGTCACCTGCTACTTCAAAATTGAACCATTTGTTTGAACATTTGTGTTGCTTTATTTGCTGCTTATCAAAAGATTTAGATAGGTCTTGCAAAGTCCTTATTGAATTTGGGAGTGTAACCATAGAAAAATAAAGTAAAAACAAACAAGAGTACAGTAAAATTTAAGAGGCAAATTCATATATAGAAGTCTTTGTGATTTCACAAGGAATGATCAAGCAGGCCACATAGTTGGTGGGGGAACCAAGTAAACCTGGACTAAGAGACAAAGAAGAGCTGATTGCACAGAACCCCAAGTTGTAAAGCTGATATTCAAGCTTTACAATCTTGAGGTACTATTCTCTAGTTTCCTCCAAATGGTTTGTTAATGCCTAATCAGGAAGCTTTGGACTTAAGTATTTCTTGTATGCATTCAAGAGGCTATTGGTAAAATAATTGCACTTTCCCCCCTATTTTTCCTAGAAACAAAAGAAATGGACTTATATTCATATGAGTGAATTAGGTTTACTAGATGCTAAACTTCTTAAGATAAGGATTTGGGCTTTATTTATTTTTTAAAATTCCCCTCACACTTAGCCCAGTGATGGGCACCAGATAGATAATAATATATATTTTGTGTTTGTTTTCATTTGTTGTTGTTAAACATAAAGAGAAGTGACTGACAGTTTGATTAACACGAACGGAGAGCTACCGAAAAGTAGGCAGATTCTCATTAGTCTGAGATTTTTTAGGTAGGTGCTATATGAAGTCTGTGGAAACAGCCAAATGACCATTCAAACTCTTTTCGCATCTAAAGAATCTGCTAGTCAATCTAAATACTTATGATAAACTGTGTAATAGGAGGAAACAATCATAAAATGACCCTTTCCAATTGCTTCAGAGACAAGCAAATTAACACTTTGTCACAGACCCATTTATTTTAATTGTTCTCTCCTAGGTAATATCAAAAAGTCAACATGGGTAGAGGAAACAGAAAAACAAAACAAAACAAAACAATTTGTTCCTCATTAAATGTTAGAAAAGTCCAAGATAAACCTATTTAAAATTGATCTGATAAGCCCTGAGAACTGTGATGCACTGATGTGTTTTCCCCCCGCTAATGGTCTTCAGCTAATATTTATCCATTGCTTTGAGTAACCATTAATCTCTTGTGTTGAGAAACTCCACAAATGCAATTTCTAGGACATTTAACCTTTCCACGTTTGCTGTCTCTTGAGTTTGGGTGACTCGGTTGTGGTGTATACTCAATTTCATTTAGTTTTCTTGGGTCCCAATTGCCAAGATAATAGCACCAACTCCATTTAAAATTAGTCTTTCTTCTTCCACAACACAGTGATATGTTCCCAAGGTATAATGAAGTTAAATTCATTTTGCCTTCCCATACTTACATTCTTATCCATTACTACCTTCTCTTCCCTGCAATGCATTCCCTGCTATTTTTCTCTTCTATAATTTGACATCAGGAATGGCCACACAGGAAACAGCTGAGCAGTGTAAATGCCTTTCTAATGATCTCAAAGCTTCACCACAAGCTTAATAATATTAATGTCCTTGGTTCAATCTTCAGTGGTTTTATTTTTATTCTTTTTTTTTTTTTTTGTAGTTTGTTGCTGCTGAAAAATTCTCGTAAGTTTAAATATGCAGTGAACTTAAGTTCACTTTTTAACCTAAGGATGTCAGATCCACCTTTTCTCTCCTCCCTCTTCTCTTTTCCGTTTCTAGTTACCCCAGTCTGGGCCTGACAAGTAAAGCTTTTGAAAAAATGACCACGGTTCTGAACAAAGCCTGTTGTTGCAGGTAATTGTTGAAATATCAAGGGTATTGCGTCCTCCATTACTTAAGCTCTCATTTGTGGTTTTCATGGTTTTGAGGAATGTTTATGGCTGACAGTCCTTTCTTTACAGCTCTATCCTTCAAGCTCCGGCTGATACTGCTGAGAATGACCGCTTGAGTGACTGATAAAATGTCAAGATGCCATTATTTCCAAGAGAGTGTTTGGGAGCAATAAGATCTGTTTCAATTTATCTCATACACCTGAATTTAAGTCTTCAGATTTAACTTCATTGGCTGCTACAACCAAATTGTCTCCGGTTTTTGAGAGAGGAGCCATCATGGAATGCAAAGAGGGTTATAATGATGGTCACGCCATGACATTTGTGTTGTATTTCACTGTGCACATTGGTGCAATATTTTGGACTTAATTAATACTCTCCAGGAACCTCAGTTTATGGATGGCAATAACCATATTTTAGACCATGTGAAATACTGCAACAAAAATTCAATTCATAAGGCAGATGGCAAAGCCTAGTTTGAAGAACAACAAAACAGGAAGATTTACAGTGAGTTTCAGAACTCTTCAACTGGAATCCAGCCACTGCCAAAGCTCTGTTATTTCACTGGAGGGTAACAATCTGTGAGGGTCATTAGTGTCCTCATAAAAACTGAGATTAAAAAGTAGTCAAATGAAATGAATAAATAGTTGAGGCTTTTTCTGTGAAACAGAAGTGGAGTTGTTTAAAAAGCAAGGTTTCCAAATGTTTAGAAAAATCATTCTGTAGTCATTTGTTTTCAACCTGGAATGTACTAAAGTAGTAATTTTTAATGGAATGACAAGGATCTTGTTACATTCTCAAGCGTGCAGTATACAAGAAAACATTTCATAAGCAGGTGTATTTTCTCCCTGTCTCTTTCAGAGCTAAGACCTCATTGTGGAAACAGTTATGATGGAGAAGAAGGGCTAATGAACAGAATGTTAGTAACACCACTGCCCAGTTACCTTGGTGTTTTTGATTTTGGCACTGCCGCAAGCGCCATATAAAATAAAGAATGGTTCGTATAGGTTTTAATCAGATGAAGCACAAAGTTCATAAATAGTTTAGATGCCCTTTAAGGTTTCTGAGACTAGCTAGGGAAGGCTACTGAGGTGGAGATTCGACAACCCACAGACCCAGGAAGCAACCTGCCTCTGCCTAAGTGCTAAAGAAAATGGTACGTTGAAATGAATTTTTAAAAATTAAAGTGAGAGCCATGCAACATCATAGGATTTTAATTGTTTCAGAATAGACTTCCATCAGTGCTTGCGTGCGTGCGTGCATGTGTGTGTGCCCATGCATGTATGGAACTTGTAGCAATTATTCACATTAATATTTCTTCTATTCTAAAAATCACAACTCTGTTTAGTTACTATAAACCTTATTGAGTGGGGAGGGAAGAGTGGGATAGAGCAATGATTTACATTTCCATTTTCTAAGACTAGAGATCTTGGAAGGATCTGAAAAGTAGAGACATTAAGTATATGTAAGATAGCTAGAAATTTCTTACAACCATGATTTGTATCACGTCATCTCTAGTGTGGACCATCCTACTTCTAACCATTGCCCCTGGCCAATTGGCCAAGACAATACAAGTACCTTATGGAGAGTTAGAAATTCAGATGTTACTCTTATAAATCTGCTGTTTGAGTATATGTACTCTAGACCAGAGCTCCCCCTTGATGTGTACCTTAGCAACCTGAAGTACTGTGAATGGGTTATAGATGTGCTGAGATAATGATCCCATAGCCTTCTTGGTGGCCAAGCAGGCCTGAGGTGCCCCCAGATGGTTGCCTTTAGCTATGATTGGCCTTTACAGATAATCCTATTGTTGCATAAAAATGTGTCCACTTTCTCTGTTGTCATCATATGTACATAGTTGCGAAGAACTGCTCCAGACCTCAATTTCCTATGAAATGAGGGAGATTGGACAAATTGATTCTCATGGTCCATTCCATCGCTGTAATTCTGTGAGCATATATCAGCCTGTGTTAAAATACCCAGCACACCCTGTTCCTTTAGCCATAGTTCCTTCAGCCACAGAGGCCCATAAAAATTGAATTAAAAAACATGGAAAAATGTAGTAGAGTATATTTCATGTACTGGAAATCTACTACCTGATGTTTATTGGACTCTGTGCACAAGAGGCAATTCTTGTTTTCGTGGTAGCAAAGGAGCCCATGGAACTATAACATGATCTATTATTTAAAAATATTGTTATATTAAAAGACCTATGACATACCTCTGTGATCTATCCAGTCTTCTGCCTCTTCTATTTTATTTGTTGGTTTTGGTCATCCCCAGTGGTTAGCTAGATGAGCTCCCACTCTATGCAGAGAAGAACTTGCAAGGGGAAAAATAATTATTGGCTCATTTCGTTAGTCACCATGAGTGAGTATGTGAGGAAAAGGAGGAAGACAATGGAACTGGCTGACTCCTACATGTTCTATAGCAGTCCCTTTATAAGAAATCAAAATTAATTATTTGCTAAAAATGATGCAATAATTTTCTTCTAGATTCAGGGTACTGGAGAAAATCATCTTTGTCTTCATTTTACTTTTAGTTACATTTCAGAATTCCACATGAGGTTTGCAATCATCTTCTGACATCTTCAAGATCCTGTGTATTCCCTTGGAGAGACATCGTTCTTTATAGATCTCATAGACAAAGACCAAGTAAAATAACATCATTTCACTCTACAAAACTTCATGTTAGCACACAATTACTTCTGAAGTCTGCCTTGACTGATTAGAATAAAGTTGGTAATTCAATCCTTTATATATAGCTCCAATATGTTTTAATTACTCTGTGTTCCTTAATATATCTTTTTCTAAGGTAAAGGACATAATGCTTATGAAACAGCTTAGACAAAAGACTTTATCATTTAGTTAACTAGACTATAAGTACAAGAAAATACTATATTAACTTATTAAATATTTTTTCCTCATTTTGCCATCATGCCTATTTCCTTTAAATGCTATTTTATAATTATTTAATGTGTCTTTGTTTATAAATATAGTAAGGGCAAGGGCAAGCTCAAGACTCCTATAAACTGCCTGGTCAAGTATTTATAACTATGTTCTGTTTCCTTACCATATGCAATGAAAAGGAGAAGCAAGTGTGTTCACTGCCCATCTAACCCACAATGGTACATTTGAGAAAACAAGGTCAACATTTATAAAACAATTTTAGAAAAATATGAGAAATAATTGATAAAGTTCTAAAGTACCTTAAACGTTTGGTATCATGGAAGCTTGAGAAGACATGATTACTTGCAGATAGCTGTGAGTTTGGGGGATCAGGGGAGACCTCTCTGAAGTTGGTGCTAAGTGGTCTTTAGCAGAGGAATAGGATTCATATTTACAGAAGGGGAAAACGTGCATGAGTAAATACTTTTCTTAAAAATACCATTACATGGGATGCCTGGGTGGCTCAGTCAGTGGAGCACCCGACTCTTGATTTTGGCTCAGGTCATGATCCCAGGGTCATGGGATCAAGCATGGAGTCATACTCCGTGCTGAGCATGGAGCCTGCTTAAGATTTTCTCCCCAGACCCTCTACCTCTTCCCTTCTCCCCTGCTAATGCTCTCTCTCTCTCTCAAATAAAAAAAAATACCATGACACATTGTTGCTACCCAAATTTCCGCTCTTTATATCAGAACAATGTCTTTTACAAATTGCTACACATTCATAACTTTTTTTTGAAAAGAATATTAATAACAGTAGTATGGTATACATGAATATACTACGCCACCAGAATGTGAATTAAGCATCAGTTAAAGTCAGCAAATACTTTCAAGCACTCACTATATATAAGGGTCAGCACTACATGTTATGAAAAATATAAAGATATAAATATAAAAATGGAGTACTTGATCACTTTATTAAAGAGAAAATAATCTAGGAGGTTGGAAATATCATTTTAATATAATGGAGAAAGTGAGGAATCAGTTAACTTGAATTTAATGTCAACATTTCCCGATTTGTTGTTAGAACATAGGGGAAACCTCTTACCCTTCCGAGGTTTTAGTTTTCCTTCTTACAAGTGCAGGAGTTGGATTAGACTAATTCTCTTTCCCATGATCATGGCCACTGCCCTTGGGCAATTTCTTGCCATCTCTAGGATGTACTATTACCACAGATTCTTAATTGAACTCTGTTTCCAGATTTGCTCTCCTCTTGTCTTACCCTCCATATATATGCCAAGAAAATAAATTATAGCTCTGATCTGACCCTGGCATTCACCTTGCCACTCTTAAGGCTCTCTTTAGGGTCTTTGTGGGGGCAAAATCCCAGTTCTTTACCATGGTACAGGAGGCTGTCTGTAATCTGTCTCTAATATATGCCCTTTTTCTTCAGTCTTCTAGCCACTCTAAAATTTCTGGTTTGCATCTAGGTAATACCGAAGTACTGGTAGCTTCCCAGAAGTACCATATTGCCTCTCACGACTGGGAAGTTTGTTTGTGTATGTGGTCCTTTTTATAGGGAACATCCTTCCTTTTTTCTTCAAGCTGAGCTCATGTATTTTCTAACCCCTTGCCTTCCTGCCATCTGTTCTCAGTGTTTCTATGAAGCTCCACAATCACCGAGCCTCCATTTTGTCTATATCTGTCACCCCTTCAGTCATTAATTTCTTTTAAGTTGGGCACTGCATTGCATTCACTTTTTCTTGGAACATAGGAGGCACTCAATATATACTCTGGAATGAATGAATCCATGAATGAAGAGTGTGTATTCTATATCCTATGATAGTGGAAACTCATAGAATACAGATATGGAAAAATTATTATGAGCCTAGAATGGAAAGAGAAGTTAGTGTTAGGTAGAGGGAGTGAATTAGCCAACTTTTGATGAGTGGGATTTTTATTTATTTTTTATTATTTTATTTTATTTTATTTTGTTTTATTTTATTTTATTTTTATTAAAAACATTTTTTTAACATTTATTCATTTTTGAGAGACAGCGTATGAGTGGGGGAAGAGGCAGGAAGCAAGGGAGACACATAATCTGAAGCAGGCTCCAGGCTCTGAGCTGTCAGCACAGAGCCTGACATAGCAATTGAACCAGGAACTGTGAGATCATGACCTGATCCGAAGTCAGACGCTGAACCAACTGAGTCACCCAGGCACCCCATGAGTGAAATTTTTAAAAGGCAAAAATAAGGAGGAATAAAATTCCAAGCAGTTGGTGGTGTGCTTGGGTAGCTCAGTTGGTTGAGCATCCAACTCTTGATTTTGGCTCAGGTCATCATCCCAGGGGCGTTGTATTGAGCCTCACATCGGTCCCATGCTCAGCGTGGAGCTTGCTTGGGACTCTCTCTCTCTCTCTCTCTCTCTCTCTGTCTCTCTCTCTCTGTCTCTCCCTCTCCTTCTTCCCTGCTCTTGCTCTCTCTCTCTTAAAAAAAAAAAAGAATTTCAAGCATTTGGAACAGATATGAGAGAAAGGATATTTAGGGAGTTTGACTTATTCTGAAGCATTCCCAAACTTAGTGGTTTAAAAAACAACTTCTTGTTTTCTGTCGTGGTTCTGTGGGGTAACCAGGCTCTCCTAAGGAGTTTTTGTTAGGGTATCTAAAGCAGTTGTCTTCAGAGAATAGCTGGGACCAGATCATCTGAAGGCTCAACTGAACTGGAAGTCCAAATGGCTGGCATTTGTGTCTCAGTACCCTCCAAGAGCCTATCTATCAGAGTAGCATAGACTTCTTACAGAAGCTGCAAGAGGCAGGAGTTGGAACTTGACGGCTCAGTTAAGGATTATGACAAGAAGAATCACGACATCACTTTGACCTATTCTATCAATCAAAACTTTCAAAGGATTCATCCAGATTCAAGGGGGGTGGAGAATAGACTCCACCTCTCAGGGGCAAGAAGAATACATTCTGCAGAAAAACACATGAGATAGGAGACATTGCTGCAGCCCTCTTGGAAAATACACTCTACCACAGGCTTTTTTCCCCTGAGAATAGTAAGGGGTGTGTGTAGGTCACAGAGAGGGGAATATGGGCTCTTACACAGTAAGGAAAGTTAGCTTGAGTCCAGAGAGCTTTGAGTGCACAATCTCATTAAAGTTTTAATAAAAGGTGTGCCGTTCTATCAGTAGGTAGTTCATGGGGTTTTTCATTCCGCTGGAGTAGTTGCTCTCTTTCAACCCTCCAGAAACTTTTTGTTTTAATATGGCTTTGTTCTACATTGACCTATTTTGCTGAAATTGTATACCTTATGATAGGATATCAAGATGTCTCTGTATTTCTTATTTTTAACACAGTCATTCATCTTGAGACAAAATGGAAGCTGAGCAAACTTATCAAAGAGGAATATCTTCTGTATATTTGATAGATTTTGGTGAAATTTAGTACACATGTAGGGGTTGTAGAAATAACAGATTGCATTGGGGGATGGCTACAGTTCACTGAACTGCTAGGGTAGCTGCCTTTGAATACTTTCCAAAAAATCGCTTGCAGTAATTGATGCCCTGGGAGAAGCTAATGTATTGGCAGAGGGAATAGAAATTTAAGAAAACTATGTAGTGATTTGGTCGATGACATAGCCAGACTATATAAATTTAGACACAACTGCCATTTTAGTGAAAATCGGTTTTTGGGTTTTTTCTCCAACCCCCTCCCCTGCCAAAGTTTCTAAGTAATTATATCTCTACTTCAGGGTGCTTAGATAGGTACAGCTTCTGGGTCCAAGAAATCTTAGGAAGATTTTCAAAAAGCCAGAGCACTCTAAGTAACAGCCCATCTGTCCCCTAATTTTAGAGTATTTTTTTAAAAAGAAAGATCTCTTTAATTTTTATTGCCCACCTCTAAAATATGATGCAAATGACTCAGCAGGCTACCCTGGTAGATGATAAACAAATGTTACTTGCTAATTTCCTGTTCTATTGCCTAACTTATCTACACAAGTAATGGCAGTACCACGGAAAATGCTATCACTGTGTTGAACTTTAGTGTCATGTCAATGAGCACACTGAGAGGCTTTCTAGGAAATGGTCTTATGAAAACCATTAATGCTTTCATAATGTGAATGTGTTTTTTAAAAAAGATGTTCGCTGCATGACAGGGTTTTTCTGTGAGGACTCTGTTCTTAGTACCAGAAGAATCAATTTCTTCTGTGAACCTGGCTTGGGTTTTATCTTCCAAACATTAAGTGATGTAACTGCTAGCTTCCTTTTTTTTTTTTTTTATTGTAGTTCTCTTGGAAGTTTGGAGACAAATTTGTGTTCCATTTCCAGTATGTGCTCTGTATTATACTATGTACACTTTTGAATTCTACTTTAAATCCTTTAGGGACAACCAGGTACAAAACAAATAATCAATCACATAGTGAATTTATCTCAAGTTGATTGATCCAGGATTCATCTGCTGTAACAGTTGATTAACCCTACATATGGACATCAACCTCACAGAGTTCTGGGAAATTAAGAAGTTGCAATCCCCTTCTTTGATTCATGCAAGTTAATTCATCTTTCAAGTGAAGTAAAATAGAAATGGTTGGCTAGACTTCACCCTAAATAATGTGTGGTGATGGTGATGGTTTAGGAAACAGCCAATAGTTTAAAAAATTGTTTGGGGATGTACTTAGAGTTTCTGGCTTCTCCACATGGGGACTTTACTTCCAAATTGACTTTAGTTGGCAAATATTATAGAAAGCTTAATTATAACAGGGGCTCTGAATTACTTTTCTGTTCATTGACAGAATGTCTACACCAGCCCTACATTTTTTATGGATTGTCTCACATATCTCTCCTGCTGAGGCTGTCAGAGAAATCTGTGAGATGTGAGGCCAAGAACAGCGTCCTCTGCTAAATATGTGCAAAAGGAAGGGGGTGAGTTTTGATGGCACATATATTTATTTTTTGTTCCATTGGCTGATATAAATGAGGAAAAAGTCTAGATTAAAGAGAATAGGCCCTCTTAATAAAATACTGAAACTTGGATACCAAAACATAGTACTCTTTCCAGAGTGTTCACGTCTTTATTTGTAAAATGTATAAAGTATTCCCGTTGTTTAGCCTATGGTTTTATGCACATTGTAAAAGCAACAAATAACAATTTATGATGGAAATAAACCACGTTTGTGGTTCACTACCACCCAAACTGTGATGACACTGACTCTCAATCTCTTTGACTTTGGATTCAGAACACAGTGACAAATGCTACCCAGCTGTCTGTCAGAAATAAATTTCTGGATTAAATCAACAGAGCTTCAACTCAATCCGGACAACATTGTGGCAACGTTGACAGTATAAGGGCATGACTCTGAGGAACTCATCTGAAATGAATCCTATCATAGACTCATGCAGTAACATTTCAGAGAACCAAGAAAGTGCAAGTGAGTTTGGGTTCGTTTTCTGGATAAGCAAGTGAAGACACTCCCTCCCCACTTCAAACCTGTGTTCCATAATAGGGAACATGTATTGTTCTTTGTGGAAATCCTTTGTGTGCAGGACATGAGTAGAACTTTGAATCAATTAATTACTCAAACAATGACTAAGCTGTAAGTGCCTATCAGGGCATAATAATTATCTCAGTGACAGATGCAAATATGCAGAAGACACTATTCTTCCCTTTGACCAGCTTAACATCTACTTGGGAAGATGGTCTATGGGCATAAAATAGAAGCAAATTAAAATGGTTTGGGGAGGAAGTTTCACAGAAGTTTAAAAGCAGGAGAGGAAAAACCTGATAAGGCAAATTTATGCCTCACAGAAGAGAAAGTGGATTTTTCACACCCTTGCCCTCTCTCCTTTGGTTCACCGATGGTGAGTGACTATTTACCTCTGAAATTCTTGTGAAATAAGCAATAAATAGTACCCTTAAAATCTGAGTCACTTTTAGTTGGGTATTCTGTTATTTGCAGATGAAAGTGTCCTGCCATGAAAACCAGCTATTCTGGATTTAAACTCATGAGAGTTCTGATGTATTCTGGCTTGTGTAAAATCATCTAAAACATTCCCTTGGGATGTTGCCATTTTTCAAATACTTTGTTCTTTGACCCAGTTAGAGCATATATTTACTAATTCATAAAATACACTTTTATTGAATTATCTTCCATGAGATAGGCCCCATGCTGGGCACTAGAAATTTAAAGATTAATGAGATGTCCTTCCATTTACAGAGCTCACAAGCTACTGGGTGGCTGGGTGGATAGGTGAGGGGGATGGCGAGAGGAGACACAGAAACAACTAATTTTAATGAATTGCCCTAAGTTCTGATATAATTATAAGGTGCTTTGTGGAATGAAGGAGAGAGAAGTGGAATGGAAGGAAAACAGTGGGAATGACTTCCTAAGAGAAAGTTTCTCCAGGGTATTTTAGGAAGTCTTTTTAATGATGGGAGTTGTAGACACCATGGCAGGATGGAGCCATCATTTGACAGCCATCCTTTTCTCTGAGACCAGAGAAATTATGAGCTATAAGCTACAAGGATCTGGTTCCATCTCTGCCATTAACTTACTCTGTAACTGTGGTAGTCACTCCTGTTCTTGAGCTCTTCTTCCCTCCCTTCTAAAGGGAAGGTCATTAAGCCATCATTTGGGTACAGGTGTGAGGCTAGCCTGAAGAAAAGGAGGGATGCCTAAAAGGGTGTTCCTAGTGACAGAAAGAGGGCAACTGGGTGTGGAGTATGAGCAGTAGGCTCAGGAAAATTGCAAGGAGAAGAAATAAGCCAACTAAAACAATAATGAGAAAGGCCAACATAGTTTGCCATGTGCCAGGCCTAAACTCTTTACTTCTATTAACAAATTTTGTCTTCACAATAATCTTTTATGGTACACACTGTTCATATCCTCGTATGACTGAGACCCAGGGATATTAAATATCTTACCCCAAGTCACACATTAATTATTATAACCTAAGCAAATGGGCTGCATTGTAACCTAAGTGCTTGTAACACTCTTCTGCATTATGAGCTCTGGTTGATTCATACCATGAAGGAAATGAGACTGTGAATGAAACAAAAGATAAATTCCAATTTCAAAATTAAGGATGGCAGAGGGAAAAAGACACTGTTGTGATGTTCTTGAGCATCTAGCCTCATTTGTAATCTCTAAGCAATCTGAAGATCAAGGTAAAGTAACTACATAGAACTGAAACATGTTTAGGCTAATGAAAATAATTTGACTACGAGAATAAAGTAATGAATCATTTCAGATTTCATTCTACTATACCTTCTAAGGGTAAGGGGTGGAATGAAGGAAATAGTCTAGGTGAAGAAAGATGGTAAACTGAATTAATGTATTTGCAGTGGAGATAGAGAGAAGTGAATGGGTTTGGGTCACAGAGGAAGGAAAAGCACAGGATTTGGTGATTGAAGTGGGAGGAGGGTAAAAGGAGAAAAAGGAGAAAAGTGGGGATGACTACCAGGTTTCTGCCTCAGGTAAGTGGATAGATGATCTTATCTTTTATGGAGATAAATTATGAATACGGAAGAGGTGCATATTTGGGGAAGTGGAATAATGAGTTCATTTTTTTGACATGTTGAATTTGAGGTGCCTCTAGGATGTTCAAATGGAAGTGTTCACTATATGATTCTGGAGCTCAGGAGAAGGATATGGCTGGACTGTGAAAATCATCGGCACACAGGAACTTCTGGAGTCATAGGAATAGATGAATTCTCCCAGGAAGACAAAGTAAAATGAGAAGGGAAATGGAAACACAACCCAAATATTTAAAGTGCAGTAAAAGAATGTAAGTCGTTGAAGAAGTGGCTAGAGAGGTAGAACAAAAAAACAAAGAATGGGGTTTCCAAAGAAGCCAAGGAGAGTGGGCACAAGGGTTTCAGTAGAATGGAAACAATGTTCGTCACTGCAGAGAGGCCAGGTACTGTATCTACTGACCTTTGGAAGAATAGATTCACTGGAGCAGTGGGGTAAGGAGGGGCTGGAAGGGGAGAGGAAGTGAAGACAATGGTTGTGGGCAACACTTTAAAGTACTGACTGGTGAAGTAAGAGAGAGGGAGATGTCTGGATGGAACAGACTTTAGGCATATTTAATGTTGACTAGAAGGAGCCAGTAGCAAAGGAACTTTTAAAGACAGAGAACACAGGGGGAGTATTCTGAATAACGAGAAAACAGTTGTGAAATAAACAACATCGACAAGTAAAAAAACAAGTTATTTTTATATATGCCTCTGTATCCAGACACCAACAGGGACTTCTGTCTAGAACTGCTTTCCTGGGTACCCCCGAAGGACTTGTAGGAATGGTGTATCAGTATGCTTAGGAAACATAGTTTCTCTCTCTGAAGAAGATCAGAGAGCCAATATGCTCCCCAATATATTTATGGTCTTCACTGTGGGAGTGAAGGGGGTTGGGAGAAACCTTCTACAAAGATGAGCACAGGTAAGAAATAAATCAATATGAGCAAAGGTGGTTTATTAGCAATTATGACTAAAACAATAAGCATTATCAGATTTAATGAGTCTGGTCAGGCAAACCTTGGGTCTGTGAAGTAAATTGTAGTTTTTTTGGCAACAAGAAGATAGCCCAGTGGGCTGTGTATATAAAGATGGCTTGGGGGGGGGGGAGAACAAACAAAAAGAAGAAAAACAACAACAACCCAGCCCACTGGTCCTGGGATGGAACACTAATTCCTGAGTGGCTATAGTATCTATTTTTATGAGAAGAATGCTAACTACTCCTTTTCTCTCATTTATTTGTTCATTCAAGCCAACATTTAATTTGGCCCCTGTTTGTATGCCAAGCACTGTATTGGGTTCTGAAGGACTCAAAAATTAATAAAGCCCCATTCTTATTTTCATGGGGTCACAGTTTCCTGGGAAAGTGAGACATAAAGATAGTCCTTGTGGAATGTGGTAATTGCTATCTGTAAAAAAAAAAAAAAGTATGTAGAAGGAACCATGGGTGCCTAATCCTTCCTCGGCTAAAGGAAAACTTCAGATGAGAGTCAAAAGATCTCCCCTTGTTTTGAAACTACAGAAATAAATGAGTCTATTTCAGCCATCCTTTTTCATAAAGGCATTTTTTCCATACTTAAAATACTTACATATCTTTTATCTTGATGAGAAGCTCCTTACCCCATTTATACTTGCTAAGCATGTTGGCATGAATGTATTTAAAGTTTATTTATTTATTCTGACAGAGAAAGAGAGCAGGGGAAGGGGCAGAGAGAGAGGGAGAGAGAATCCCAAGCAGGCTCTGCACTGTCAGCACAGAGCCTGATGTGGGGCCTGAAACCATAAACTGTGAGATCATGACCTGAGCTGAAACGAAGAGTCAGACACTTAACCAACTGAGCCACCCAGGTGCCCTGGCATGAATGTATTTATAAAAGGATCACAGAATTCCATTGCTGGATGAGACTTGAGCGGTCATTCTAACCACCATACTGTCAATTGAAGAGTCCACCATTATTCAAGCTGTTATCCATATAAATCACTCATTACCACTCTAAAATGATTCTCACTTATTGTGTAGTGTTTTTTACTTATACACATATGTATTTGTATAGTTACTGAAGTAAAAATACAATATTTTTCTACTACTATTTAACATTAGATTTTTTTCCATCTTATTACAGTTTATGTACTTTTGATTTGAATGGCTGCATGATAGTTTGTTGTCTCGATCTACCTTAAGATACTAGGTAATTCCTGTAATTTTGGGCATGCACAACCACTCCACTTTATAAAGAAACTGAGGCCAGTTAAGGTAACTTCCTGCTTTGGGTCTCTGCCAATACTTTCTTTATGCCATGTTGTCACTTTTATATGGAAGATGAGAGTTTTAGCTGATTCAAAATTATTGGCAAAAAGTCCTGTGAGGTTGGTTTCCTTAATGCTGGTGTATCATTTGGTATTTGTAAAATATCAAATCATAATGAAAAGCAGGTACCTGCTGAAAATTGAGGAGACTGGTCAACAGACAAGGGAATATGGGTCACTTTTTCCTCTGATCTGACAGGAGCTGCTTTTGCCATGTTGGACAGATTCCGAAGAGATCCTGTATTCTCATCCATGCATGTTAATGGACAACATGAGCTTGCTTCATGCCTCAGGTATTTAAAGCAGTAGCAGGTTTCTAAAGAGCTGGGATAAATGTGGGTAAGACTAACATAGGTGGAAGCTAGTAGAATAGGTCACCCATTGGAAGTTGTTTTAGGAGGGCATGTCTTGGAGAAAGAGAACACTACCATGGGGGAAAGGAGGGTCTTGGAAACTTAGATATGGAGCTATTTAAGGGAGGTAGGAGAGGCCCATCAGACCTCTCAAATACTAGAGTGTTGGTCCCGGAAGGGACATTAGAGACCATTTTAATTCATCAAATACCTAATTAGATAACGGGTTGAACTAAAACTCAAATATCATAATGTCAAATTGAACGTGTTGTCCATCAGAGGATGAATAATACCGGTGACAATTTTTTCCTCCTTCAATTATTAAGCATTTTCACATACAATTTCAACTTCCTTTTTAAAAACTCTAGTCAATTTAAAATACGTGTTTTAAAGTATAGTCCAGTTAAATAGACTAGCAGTATCTTCATTCAGTAACACCTGTCTACACTCTACTTCTAAAAATGCCGATCTAATTGGGTCAGGGTTGAAGGAACATAACAGATAAAAGTTAGAAGCAGGAGGAAAAGGAGTGGTAAATGTGTTCCCCTTCTAGCATCCCAAAGGATGTGTGCAAGTAAAATGACAGAATCATAGAATTTTAGTTTTATAATTACTGTCAGAAAGCATGTTATTTACCATTTTTATTTTATAGATTGAAAAACTCAATCTTAGCTTGTTCAGGTTTTTCAAGAGCTTATTAATGGCAACATAAGTTCATGCTTTCTTTTTGACTTTAATCTAGTGCTTTCTGTCAACTAATGAAATAATTATTGTTACTATTGTTGCCACGAAGTAGGATGAATATCACTGTGTACAAAAGAAGTAGGAAACATGTTACTATCCTTAAGACTTTACCAATTTGGATTGCATAGACAGAAATACAGTATAGACTCAAGAACTTGATCCCGTATTCATTGGTGAATCTGAGAGAAGCTCATAGAAGGTTGATTTGGAAGAAGTGGACCTTGAGGAGGTGGGACCTGATCTAGCCCCTAAAGGATTCAATTTGAACTGGCAGGTGGTAGTTGAGGGAGAGTGTGCATTTCAGGCGATATTAGCATGCCACAGGAAGACCCAGTGACTGCAAAGACATTCATTGCATTCTTTATAATAGTTTTAATATTCTCATTTTAATCCATGTGAATAACTTTGGGCAAGTTACTTAGTCACTCTTGTCCTCTTTTTCTTTAGCAGCAAGGAGGGAATAACAAAGCAGGGCTGCATTACAGGGAAACCAGGAGGCATCGTGAATACGAAGCATTATAAAGAGTTTTATTCACATAAAGGGGAAGGAGAATATGCTCCACAAAATTCTACAGCCAGAATTTCAAAGCATCATTGTTGCCTAATGACGGTTTTAGCTTTGCCCTCAGTGAATATATAGTTGGAGTTTTGCAACTGAAAAATATCTTTGTTATGTTTTGCCGGGATCAAAGCACACATAAAGCCTGATCAAATGGAAAAAAAGGCACAAGATACAGGCGAGCGCCTCAGCATGACAAAGAGCGGCCCTCAGGTTTTCGATAATGCCCTACCCAGTTCAAATGTTCTGAAACCTTTGTAAGCAGAGACTGAAAATCCAACAAAATTACCATATATGTATCTTATCCAAAACAGTTGCTCATGCCTTACTGGAGATCAGAGTTACCACAGATAGAAAGACCTGAGCCATTCTCTCCAACAGGGTGAGTCCAGGCTGCCAGGGAAGAAATATTTGTTTGAAAAAAAGTGAAACTGGAAAAACTGAGAAGATTTTAAGAGAGGGTGAAGATGAAGAAATCAGTTAAAGTAAGAATGAGTCAGTGTAAGGAAATCCAGATTTTTCAATCTTAGGTATACAATGGACTCCTTAAGAAAAGGATGCTTTATAAACAGAAAGAAGTATCTTATGAGTAATTTATCAATTGTTTGCCTATAAATGAGAGTTTTAATGAGAACCAAAGAAAGTTTTCTTAGAATGAGTGAGATTGGTGTTTTAACACTGGATAGAGGGACAGCCTGTTCTCCTAGGGTGTAGTTTCTAAGGGCACCCATACACACTGAAGTTACCTTTTGTCATGATTCGAGACAGAAGTGAAAGCAGAAGCTGTTACCATTCATTCTGTACGTTCCTACGAAACCTGGAGAATCATATTGTGATGCATACTTCTAGCATTATTGGCATTTTATCTTCTTCTTTAAAGAACTAATTAATGTCTGGTTCTTATCTTTGACTTCTGAACTTTTTTTTTTTTTTTTTTTTTTTTTTTCAACAATTCACTTAAGATCTTCTAGGGTCATCATATATTTTTTTCCTGCTTAAAGGACAATTCTTTGGGGTCTTGAAGTCCTTTTGCTACACATATGGGCTATATACAATAGGACAGATGGAAAAGTAGGAAATTCAGTTCAGAAAGGATAAGTGGTTCTTGAGCTCAAAACAAAAAAATGAAACAAAACCCACCTAATTTGATTGTCTATTTTTTTTCTCACTAGAATGACTATTTTTGTAACAGGATTCAACTGTATTGTAAACTTCTAAGGCAAATTTTTTTATGCTTTCATTTTATTTCTTATCCCCACCTCAATATTTAGGATAAAGTCTTATCCTTAGAAAATGCTCAATAAATATAAATTAATTGAATGATTATTTGCTTATCAAATTGACGGGTTAGTCAATATGCCATTGACATTGCTTGACTTCTGAGAACATTTGGGGGTTTTCAGTGGAGACACAGGGAGGCGTTCAGCGGCCATGCCATATTTATCTTCATCTCCCTTATACGGGTTAACCTCATGCTCTGCTCAGTGATTCCTGTAGGTAGACGCTCCATTTCTGTTTATTGAATAAAAAATCGTTTCTATTGTAGAGCAATAGCTCCTCAATTAAGTTTTGTTATGAGAACTTGTACCACCAGATTAAATTTAAAAACAACACCAAATTGTTGCTATATGACCTGGCCTTTCAGAACTGAGAATCTAATATAATAATAAAAGGTTATTTCCTTCAGGGTGTATTATCTCTCTAGCCAGATGCTCATTGTTACATGCATGACAAGCTCCTTAGAGCTAAAACGTTCTCCCTTATGTGGATGGAGGAAAAAAATGAAAACCACTTACCTGGTCAACATTATTTCATAGGGTGCTGAGGAATAAATCAGGCTTGGCATGACCTTCATTGAAATTTCAGATTTATTTACAGAGGTTTGTGCTGATCGCTTTATCTACTGGAGGCTCGGTTTCCCCTTGGTGACTCATAAGTAATGTGGTCCACGCAAACCCGTGTAAATAGAGCTAATATTTCAAGGGAGGTCATGCTATATACTCTTCCCCTGAGAATAGATGATGGCTGACTGCTGGGCTGATGCGAAATTTATCTTCGTGAAGGAGGAGAGGGAGTGTGTGGTCTAGAGGGCAGTATCCAGGGTTTGTGAACCCAAAGAGGGGCTGAGATACACTGGGTCCAAGTGTTTGTGTTGTGTGTTTCTACTTATGGGCAAAGATTAACAAAGGAAAACAAAATAACTCACTCAAGTCAAGGCTTCAGTAGTCTACAAAGTCATCATTGATTTTTCTCACTTTATTTATATTCATTTTTTGCCTCTGAACCACTAAATCCAGTGGTCTCCAAAGAAGAGTTTGGACTCACCAGTGAATAGATCTGTAGCCTGGTTGCCTCTATCATTTCCATTTCTTTTCCTTTATTCTACTTTCAGTCTCTCACCATGTCTCTTTTTCCCTGCCTTCTAATGTTTTCAGCTGGGATTTGTTGCACATAGTAGCTTCTATTCCCTAATTCTACATAGACCTCTACAATCAACAGCCTCCTAATTTACCATCCAGAGACTTCTCCATACATATGGAGAGATACCCACCCAGCTACTTGCAAGTATGAGGTGAATGTAAGGCTTTTGGGAAATGAAGACAAGCTTCTCTCCGTAAAATGTGTAAAATACAAAATCCTGTGCTCTAGGATTTCTTACATCGGCTTTGTAACATATGATTGTATTAAACCTTATAAATGTTATTAAGATGTCTAGTAGTAAGTCAGATAATTGTATAAGAGATAATCAAGAAATACACATTAAGGGTACTCTATGACCTTAGTGTGAGATAAGGATCTTATCCTCATGTAGGTTACAATGTGTTTGGGTAAACAAGACTAACACTCTGGGGCGGGGGCGGGGGGATACTGAAAAAACACAAGCCTGTATAGAATTTTCTGTGTGGTATGGGTTTAAGTGACATTCTATATACATATGTGGTCATGCCACTCTTCTTAAAATCATCCTGAGGGATAAAATCCACACCACTTTACAGTTCTTGGATCCTTAAGAGCTTTGCAACCTGGCCCCAGTTCATCCAACCATGTCTCCATGCCAAGAAACTGTGTTCCAGCTTCACTAAACACATCTAAACTACTATTATATTTATTCAGGGATGAAAAAGCTGACGATAAATAACTTGTATAAGATCATAAGGCATATTAGTTATAGTCACTTGACATGTAAGGTCCTTTCCAAATGTATTACCTTATTACCTTTATCTTCTTTCAGCTTGGGATGTCTTCCACTACTGTGTCTGACTGGCAAATATCAGTGTCTCAAATCGTCCCAGAGCTGAATGAGTTATTTCTTCTTCTGAGCTCATATAGCACTTGCTTCTACTTCGCTGCATTTTAAGTCATCTCTTTAACACTCTCCCCCACAAGACCATGAGCTTTTTGAGGGCAAATGCTGTGTTTTATTCACTGTGGATTCCCCAGTGCCTAGCACCAGAATGTTTTATGGGTGTTTTAAAGGTGAGTAAATTCTCAGAAAGTGGCAGCATGATCTGCTAAATGAGTAGAGAATGCAGCCACCTCATGAGATTTAAGAGCTACTAAATAGAACCTTCACATTAAAATATCCCCCCTCATCCTGCCTCTGTCACAAGAGATTCCACACATACCTCTTGGGGCTGAGGTTGCTATGGTCCTGATCCCGTGACCCGGGGCAAATTACTTACCCTTATGTTTATTGCAATATCTTGTATTGTCTTTATCTGCATCATTTTCAGCAATAGCAGCAACAAGGCACATGTCTGTAGGGTCTTATGCCAGGTATTGTGGGTACAGACAGTCATAAAACCTGTCTTTGCCTTGGAGAATCTAACATAATAGTAGAAAATAGAAACAAATGTTATATAATAGCACAGACCTTTCCATATAATACACCCATCTCAGAACACTTTAAAAATGAGGAGTGCTATGGATAAAAGGTGCTATATCCACTTTTTGGAGATTTTTCATGTGCAGTAACAGGATAGAAGCTTTTTGAAGTTTTGTGATAAAAATATCTATTTAATATTTTTAATATCTTTGTACTATTTTTTATTGAGATATAATTACATATAGCAACATATACACTTTTTAGATACAGAGGTTAAGTTTTGACCAGTGGATACTCTCCTGCAACCGAAACCCTAACGATCTATAATATTTCTGTTATGCCCAGAATTCGTGATCCCAAAGACCACCAGGGAGCCGAGTCCGATGCAAAAGCAAAGAGCCTTTAGTCAGCTAGCTCGAGGTCAATCCCCTACCTGCACTGACGCAGCGGTGAGATACCGGAGAGAGAGAGAGAGCGAGTTTCAAAAGCACAAAGGTTTTATAGGGATCATGGTCTTAGCCGATTGGCTGGGGAAGGGTCGTGGACTCAGCCGATTGGCTGCCAAAGTGTGGTCCCAGATCAGCAATTATCAGCGTCACCTGGAACTTGTTAAAAATGCAAATGTTGGGCCTGGTGGTCACAGACATACTGAATCAGAAACTCCCGGGGTGGGGCTCAGCAATCTGTGTTTGAACGTCTTCCAGGAGATTCTGATGCACCTGAAGTTGAAGAACCACTGTGTCTGAGGATCTCTGACATGTTTGGCCTCAGTGTATACAGAACGGTTCTCACTGGTCACCTATGAACCATTGGCTGTCAGCCTTGCTGTGCTATATAAATACCTAGCACCAAACACCATCCCCAGAGACTCTGATTAATTGGTTTGGGGAGGGGTAAAATGCTCCCAGGTCATTCTAAGCCTGGACAGGGTTGAGGGCTCCTGCCTCTGGCCCCTACCTGAGAGAAGCCCTCCCTCTTCTACTCACACTTTCCACGCCTCTCACACTCCCCTTACTCCCACCTCAGACTTCGGAAGAATGCATCAATCGGTAGCCTGCTTTCTTAGAAAACGTAAGTTACTCAAGGGGAGGAGGCTGTTCTGAGGTTTGAGCAGGAACTTCTTTCTGCGGCCATGTCGGGGACATAGTCACTAGTCAGCCTGCCTAGGTCTGCTCTCTCAACTTGTATAGCTCTAGAAAGCTTTCTCATGATTCCTGCCACTCAATCCTCTTCCTCCTAACCTGCCCTGCCCCCAGGAAACCACTATTCTGATTTCTACCCTCATGCACAGAGTAGTTTTGCTTGTTCTTCACACTCACTAGGCAACCCTTATTAAATGTAATATTTATTAATATTATACATTTATTATATTGTGAAACATGCTTTGAAAATGCTAGGTCATCCCTTTTTAGTTTTAATGGATTTTCATATCCATTATCTGATTTAATTCAAAATAATAAGCATACTGTAGGCGTCAAATGAATGAGTGATTCAAAAGGTGGTTGCTATAGGAATTGAGATGAAAACATGTCACTTAGGGTTTAAGTTGGGACAGCTTCCCAGTGGTTATTAGCCAAACTTCACCTGGACCTTCCCGATGGTAGGATGTAGACAGGTGGAGAAAAATGGCAAAGGAGTTCCAGGACTTAGGAACAGGGTGGCAAAGACTTAAGGAAGGCCACATATGTTTTAGATTAGAAGAGCAGCAGCAGAATAAAGCCCTGGGAATAATGCTGCAGTTCACACATCCTAGATCCTGCTCTGGAGCCCTGAGGGCACTGCACTCTGTGACCTGGAGAGGGAGGGACTGCTGCTGGATCTGAGTAAGGTTGGCTCCCTGCATTGGTTTTCTGAGAAGTGTTTCCTCAGCAGGGCTGACGTTACCATAACCTTTTTGTAGGGACTCATGTTGGATTTGAGTTGCTTTTCTCTTCATACTCAGGGACAATGTATAGCTATTGTTGGAAGAGGTTGTGAGACGACGTGACAGCGGATTGAGACGAGAGGTGGACCCCTGCAAGCGGGGCGCTCCCTACCCTTTCACCCCTCCACGACCTCAGCACGAACGTTCTGCCCCACCGGCCCTCAGCGAAGCAGTCCTCCAGAGCGCAGCCGCGAGTGAGTGAGCACGTGGTGCGCAGACCCTCTGGACGCATGCGCGCCGGCACCCAATTCCTCCCTGGTGTGAGAGCCTCAGACCCTGCTGTGGGAAGTTGCGCGGTTCTGAGGCCCCTGGAAACGCAAGCCTCCTGGGTGAGTTCCCTGCTGTGAAACACGCCACCTGCTCCCGGTGGGAGGGGCTGGCCTCTCGACTCCCTCCCCGCCGTGCACTATGCCAGTTTCTAACTGCACCGTGGAACTCCAGAGATGTGAAATACCAGCTACCAACAAAACTTTCCTGATGTTCATTGCTCTTTTAGTAAATTTTATGGGGAGCGGGGGAGGGAAGCTGCTCACAGCTTTGTGCCTAAATTTTATCGTAGGGGAGATGTTTGCAAAGATTGCTCGTGTCTTGGAAGTGTGAGGAGTCCGGATTTTCCTAGGGCAGTTTCTTTAAGGTTTTTTTTTTTTTTTTTTTTTTTTTTGAATTTATTTTTGACAGAGACAGAGTGTGAACCTAAGCTGGGGAGGGGCAGAGAGAGAGAGAGGGAGATACAGAATTCCAAGCAGGCTCCAAGCTGTCAGCACAGAGCCTGACGTGGGGCTCGAACTTACGAACTGTGAGATCATGACCTGGGCGGAAGTCAGATGCTTAAGGGACTGAGCCACCCGGCAGTTTGTTTAAAGACCACTGTCTTCTCTAGCCACAGGGCTGTCCTCCCAGGGGTGTGCTTATCTCCCTTCTCTGGGCTGCCCCTTACTCAGACCTCCTTGGGCCTTCAGAGGAAGGAGGTGTTAGGGAGAAAGGGCTGTGGACTGAGAAAATGTACTCTCTACTGGTAGCTTTCTTGGTTCATACCACCTACTTCCCAGAGAATTCCTCTCCAATAGGTGAGTGGGTTTGTTTGTAAGTAATTCATACAGTGGGATCACATCGTTTATGCTGAATCACCAACTCTCACAATTTTGTACAGTGCCTTATATTTGTTTTCCATAATTAAAAATAGTAATAAGAAAAACAAGAGAAATACATACAGACAATACAATGTGGTCAACATTGCATGAAAGAGGTGCTGTCTTAAGTAGCAGCAAAGAGGAAAATGGATACATTGTAGGGTTAATTCTTTTTTTTTTTTAATATATGAAATTTATTGTCAAATTGGTTTCCATACAACAACCAGTGCTCATCCCAAAAGGTGCCCTCCTCAATACCCATCACCCACCCTCCCCTCCCTCCCACCCCCCATCAACCCTCAGTTTGTTCTCAGTTTTTAACAGTCTCTTATGCTTTGGCTCTCTCCCACTCTAACCTCTTTTTTTTTTTTCCTTCCCCTCCCCCATGGGTTTCTGTTACGTTTCTCAGGATCCACATAAGAGTGAAACCATATGGTATCTGTCTTTCTCTGTATGGCTTATTTCACTTAGCATCACACTCTCCAGTTCCATCCACGTTGCTACAAAGGGCCATATTTCATTCTTTCTCATTGCCATGTAGTACTCCATTGTGTATATAAACCACAATTTCTTTATCCATTCATCAATTGATGGACATTTAGGCTCTTTCCATAATTTGGCTATTGTTGAGAGTGCTGCTATAAACATTGGGGTACAAGTGCTGTAGGGTTAATTCTTGATAGAGTAAATATTAGTTGCATTTTTGGCAACTTTCTGCCTTCTACACCCTGTCCATCTGAGCCTTTGTGCCCTTTTATTACTTTCCAAAGTTGTCTGCACCACATTGGTCCTATCCTGTGGTAAGAGCAACAGAGAGAAGACTGTGAGAAGATAGGATGGGTGGTCCTTTCAGATGAAGTTCATGCCCCTCCTTTATCTATTATAGACATGAAAAATAAACATAAAATGATAAAATATTAGAAACTTTCCATATCATGTGTCCTTCTACCCTCATTTCACAGACAAGGGAATAGGCGTTAAAAAAAAGGAAGTGCCTTGTTAAGTTCTCAGTGAGTTATCTGTAGGACCAGAGTTAGCACTCGGCTTCCTGGCTCCTTCTTTATAGCCCTTTACCCTGTGCCCTGGTGACTTATGAAACAGAGAGGCAGTGGCTGTGTGCATGGTCTTCTACTAGGGGAACATACTGTTCCCTCCCTCTGGAACTCCATCTCTCCAGCCTCTACCTAGCTGCCTCCTCCTCCTTTCCTGTCTAAAGTAAAATATGACTTCTTCATAGAAAGTGTCCCTTTTAGTTCCAGGCTGCCTTCCATACTCTTCAGAAGAGGGCTGGCTTTCTTGCTACATCTTATACATCGAATTACCTGTTAACTCTTCTCCCTGCCCTACTGTGAGCTGAACATGGACATAGTGCCTGACACATAGTTTGTGTTCAGTGGATATTTGCTGCTTGAATGAATGAATGTGGATTGAGCCCTTAGGTAGACCTGTAGATTTCAGACACTTTCACAGAAACACATTGTGTATAGCATATAGGCATATTATTGTTAGTTTTTTTTTTTTTAATTTGGTTTTTCTTGTTGTTCAGACAACTCTGATTAACTGAAGCAAACATGAAATTTAATGGAAGGATACAGCTAACTCACAGAGAAGGCTGAGGACCAGGCTTGGAAGAAGACAGGAACTGAGCCAGCTCTGGAGGAGCAGAAATGGTAATGACTGAAACAGTCTCTTAGCAGGGAGAGCTGGGTCAGGGACCGTGGCTATAATCAGTGAATTCCTGCTATTTAAAATCTCTACCGTCTCTGAACAAGTTTCATGTGTCAGAGAAGGAGCACACAATTAGCATAAGGTTGAGTCTGCTTTTTGGCCCATTGGGGAAAGAGTAGATTTCTCAAAGAAGATCCTGTTAGGAAAGAGGAGTGAATGCTGAGTGGCTGAGAAGGAAAAGCAAAATAAGACACATGTCCACTCCATATATACATAGAGGGACTGTCTCAAGTCTTTCTGTGCTTTCACAGCCTGGGCGAGGTGTCCCCCAGCACACTGGACACCTCTCACATGGGGGTGCAATTCTGCCAAGATCTCTTCCCCATGAGTGTGTGAGCTCCTGAGGCCTGGCATATAGTTGGTATATGATAAACATGTGCTGAATGAATGAAAGGATGAATTTTAAATAGGTGAGATGGTGATCATCAGAGAGAGGTCTCAGAGAGGATGCCAGAGACAGAGATAATAATGAAGATATAGGCAGTAATAAACATTTGGCTTCAGGTGTATATTTAGTTCTTAATTATATCTCATAACAACGTTCTAAAATAGGAAGGACAGTTATATTCCTTGTGTAACTGATAAAGAAATTAGAGTAAATGAATTTACTCAGAGTCACAAAGCTAATTACTTACAAAGCTGGGATCAGAATACAGGTTGCCTGTCTCCTACCCCAATGCTTGATATAATGGGTTGAATAATTATTTTTAATGTTTTTATTCAAATGTTTGGTGATGGGTGATACGTCAGATGAATATGGGGTTTTGTAATGGAACAAAAGAAGCTTGAAGACATTTGAAAATAATGAGCAGTCTTGGAAATGAAGCTATTGAGAAGTACCATGTTGATGTGTGTATAGGGTATGAGAGCAGAAAGGGTATTGTTTGTGTGTGTGCAAAGTGGAAGATATAGGGTAGAGATTATCGTGGAAAAAGGACTCTGGGATAGGGAGTAAAGAAATAAGAATGTTGTGAAGTCTTTAAAAGTTCCATGTCATTGCTCCTATTCCTGAATATTTAGGTTTTTTTAATTGTTGTTGCCATTGCTGTTGAATTATTATATCATAAGGAATTATTGAAATAAATGCCTTTGGTTTTGTATTATACAATGTATACCCCAGTGACAACAGCAACAACAGAAGATGAGAAACAATTATTGAAAAGAGAAACTTGTGTTCTTGGAGAAACAGTTTATGAAAAGAGTAGACTCATTAAACACACATTCAAGATATTTTAGATTGAGTAGTCCTGTGGTACACAAGTATTGCTGTGGGATGAAAAGCCCTTTAGAGAATACTTATGAATACTCTGAATATGGACACCGGACTTTTGAAGGGGGGGGGGCCAGGAAAGTTTCTTATATACCCACGGCACAGTTCAGGGATCCTACAACTCTCCTGGATTGGGGAAAAGTGGATCTTTGCTGTACTAGCTCATGTGGGTGGGTTACTTCACCATCTTTTGTTGTTAGATGCTGTTGTGGAGGCATAATGTTATGTAAACCCTGCCATCTCCCAGCTTTGGTGGGAGAAACAGGAAGCATTTCAGTTCAAAAGTTTATTTTCCAGTCAACTCGTTCTCAACTCCTTGTTTTAGGTTAGTCTTGTCATCTTCAAGAATTATTTACAAATCTAGATTCTTAGGTTATCTGTGAGGATTAATCTAAGATGGAGAAGGAGCAGTTGACACCTTTGCTTTTTCTAATCTCCATTAGTGACTCCATGCATATCCATGTTGGTGTATTGACTTCCGTATGTGAGAGAAGAAGGGAAATTACTGGAAAGAAACAAGAACCATGACTATGGTTAGCCCTAATTCTCCAGGATCTTAGGACAATAGTATAGAGGTTTTTCAAAAAATTAAAAATACAGCCACCAAAAAAAAAAAAAATAGAGCTACCATTTAATCCTGCAACCCCACTTCTGGGTATATATCCAGAGGAAATAAAGACAGTATCTTGAAGAGACATCTGTACTTCCATATTCACTGTAACATTATTCACAATGGCCATGATATACAAACAACCTAAGTGTCTGTTGAGGGATGAATGGATAAGGAAAATGTGAAACACACACAAACACACATATACACACACACTGAAATATTATTCAGCCTTAAAAAAAGAAGGAAATCCTGCTATTTATGAAAACATTGAGAAATCTTGAGAATGTTATGCTCAGCAAACTAAGCCAGACACAGAAAGACAGTTATTGCGTAGTCTCGCTTATATGTAGAATCTAAAAAAGTCATACTCATAAAAACAGAGAGGAGAATGGGCTGGGATATTGGGAGATAATAGGTCAAAGTGTACAAAGGTTAAGTTATGTTAGATGAATAAGTTCTGGAGATCTAATGTACAGCGTGATGACTATAGCTACGAATTCTGCGTTATATATTTGAAATTTGCTAAGACAGTTGATAGGAGATGTTCTCACCATGCACACATAAAAATCATAACTATATGAGGTGGTGGATATTTTAATTAGCTTAATTGTGACACTTCACAATGTTTGCATATATCAAAATGTCACATCTATGTAAGTGTATATAATTTTTATTTGTCAAGTATACCTGAATAAAGCTAGAAAGAAAAAAAAGATTGGAGCAAACTAATTCTCGGTTAAATATTCCTGCAAGTGAAAAGGTCAAGGGAAAGGCAAGAAAGAAAGAAAACCAGGGGCATATGGGGACCTCAGCATGAGGTGGACATGACCTGTAGCCAGTAGCCCTGGATGGAAAAGGGGCCCCAAAGAAATCTTCTGCTAGAACAGGAAAAGAAAATGGTCATACCTCAGTCTCATTGGATCCTTGAGAAACTCACCTTCCCTTTAAGGAAGGGGAGATGGGAGAAGTAGGAGGGGGAGAAGAGAAAATGTTAGAATTCATTGTTGGCAGCATTTTTGATAATGAGAAAGATGATTCTATTCAGAGGTTCAACTTCAAAAAATAAAATGGTGTTCTGTCTTTTGGCAGTAGGGAAGTTTAGTAACTAGTATAAAGAAGGAAAAATCAACACTTAAACGTGATGTTTTACCTTCTCACCTCAGTTCTTTTAGACCTAGTTTTTCTGAGACAGAAGAGGAAAGTCCCATTTCCCCTAAAATTCTTGCAGACTGTAAATGTAATAGGAAAGGATTCCTGAGATGTATATTTTGCCTTTCTATAGAGAGTAAAAATTAGCATTCAGCCTCCTTGTTGCAAGTCCCATTTTGATCTTTTTTTAATTGCCAGTGAAAAAGTAATGAAGAGCAATTCTAATTTAGCCACAAAAATCCTACAAATGATAAAAAAAAAAAAGGTTGAGCTGACAGGTGTGCTGAAAATGGTCATGTCGTTCCTCTCACTTTGAGTCTAACTACAGCTAATAATGGTCTAGAGTCATCCTTTGAACTGCTCATGGTATCTTTCATCTGGAGAGTTCAAAGCCCTTTACAAACAATAAATAATTAGATCTCACAAAAGTCCTCAAAGTAGGAACATGGGAATTACCCTGTACCCATTTTACAGTTGAATAATGGATCACCCTAGGCCCAGAGTTGGCCATGGAACCACAGTCTTCTCTGAGTCCTCTCCCCTTGATTTCTTTCTTATGCTGGGGGCCTCTCAGCCCCCTTGGGAAAAACCACCTCCACATTCTCATCTTTACCCTGTGCCAACCCCACTGATTTAAACACCTTTCCATTCCATCTTCCACTTCTTATTGTCCCTCTCTTTTGCTTGCTTCTTGAATAATCATTGTCTCTGTGCTTTGTGAGAATTTTTATGTCTCTGGTGTACCTTGAACTTAATGAATTAGAATAGGACTTCTACTCCTTCCTTGAAAACAGTTAATGAATAAATGTTTCCTGGTTACCTCCTATGTCTGCTTAGCGGTGGCCCAAGGAGTGCAGGTGCTACAGCATAAAACACAGATCGTCCTTGTGGAAACTGCAGGCAGGTGAAGGAACAGGACTGAGACCCAGGGTACAGCAAGGAGCCAAGCCATGCATCAAAGGCTTCATCGTGTGTTATCAAGTCCTAGGGATCCAGGAATTCAGAAGGAAGGGCTGGGGGTCAGATAGGCTTCTTGGAAGATCTTGGGTTTGGTGACAGTTTTGAAGGCTAGGTAAGTAGATTTAGGAGAGGCTTTCCACGCCCAGGGCCAAAAGGTACCCTGAGATGCCAGGGAGATGGGTTGTTAGGAGATGATAACAGAAAAATTAAAGTTTTTCTGTAGCATGCGGCCTAGGCCCCTGAGCATTTGAGCTACTCAAGGAAATGGGGTGTTTAACTGAACATGTAGTAGTGGGTACAGAGCTCAGCACAGCCCTCTGTTCACAGTGATTGGAAACTTAATCTAGTAACCTGCAAAGAGGAGATTTGCTTCCTGTCACGCAAACTAAAGGTAACATTCTTTTAATGCAATTGTTTATTCTCATTTTGTTTTAACTTCACTCCAATGCTTGGGATCTTGAAGCTTGCTTCATGTATGTCAAAAGGGAGGGCTCTGCTATATATCAGTATCTCTAAATATAAGGCAGTCTAAGCCAGGGTTCATATATAAATGAGTATCCAAGCAAGAGAATTTTTTTTCAGGGGTCTTTGTTCAGTGCTGGCTTTAGGAGGAGATAAAATATGAGCTGAAGTTGGGTTTGAATCAAAAGAGAGCAGGGCTTGGGAGGAATTCATTCCTGGGAGGAATGAAATGAGGATGTGCAATGTGGCAATAGGAGGTGATTATCTGTAGGTATATGTAGCGCTTTGCGGTTTTCAGAAGCTTTTTTTTTCTATCTACGGTATTTCACTTGATCCTATGACATCTTTGGAAAGTTAGGCATGACAGGTTTTATTACCCCATTCTATAGACGAGGAACATGAGAATGGAGAGTTTAGGTTTTCCTTAAAGATGATATAGCTGTCTAGCAGCAGTGTAGGTCTAGAATCTGACTTTTTCTCTCTTATTCTGGGGCTCTTCCTCTGCTAGTGAGCTGTGGAGCAGTGTGGGGCAGCGAAAAGTTCCGGTACCAGTCAGGTGTCAGATGATGTTTCTCTTCCTGACTCTAGGAAGAGGGAAGCAGCCGAAGAATCCAGGAGGCAAAGTTGGTCCAGGCTCTGTGGACTGGGCCCTCTGCCTGAGCTGGTATTTTAACAATGTTTCCCTGTTAGACAGCAAACTTAGTGCAGGGCCACGCACACAGTAGGTGTTCCATAAACATTTGTTGATGCTGTAGACTCAGTACAACTGGCTCACAGCAGGCCCACCGTACCTAATCGCCTCAGAAAGGAGTGGGAAGAGATTGAAAATAAAAATCTCATCAATAATAGAATCTGTTGTTTTCCCTCCTCTGCCCAGGGAGACTTTGGTTCCTCAGTTGCATTTCCAGTATTTTAAGATGGGAATAATTTTCACAGTGGCAGGTTCAGCTGGTGAGATGCTGTTTTAATACGAAGGAAAATGCTAGAATAGAATTTAAGAATATTAAGAAGGGATTTGGTTTCTGACAGAAATATTAGCTGTAAAGGCCGGTATGAAGATTTTAGAGAAATTTAATTAAAATTTAATCTTCTTTCTAATTAAAGTTTCCTTTAATTAAACTTAAAATTAAATTTACTTTAATTGGAGGAATTTAAAGGGTATTACCTTTTGAGTGTCAATCATTTTGAAAGAAAAAATTTATGCTGCTTTGTCTAGTTTAAAATGAGGATTGGTGTCAAATTTCTAGAAAAGTAATAAAAATATTGTATTTAAATACAAATCAGCTCTCCTTGGTGTTTGGTTCCCCATTTGCCTGGTTCAAAAACATTTGTCTTGAGTTGTGGTTTTCCTTTATGTTGGACATCTCTGGAGAAGGTCAGGTTTAGACCATCAAGGGCTACAGTATGACAGTTCTACATTTATTTCTCCATTACTCAGGCTCCCAAGGGAGCTGCCTTCCCTTCTGGCTATATTGGTCTAAGTCTCCCTCATGCTTTTTAAGGAGAACCTACTCAATCCATAAGTCTGGGGAAATGCTTGCCTCCTGTCTTTCTCTGGGGCTCCAAGCCCCTTTCGTGCTCATTCATTCCCCCAAACCTTTTCTGTGTGATATATTAGAATCTTTTCAAGCCCAAATGCCCTCACTTCAAAAACCGAGGCTGAAAGTGAGTTAATTTCTTCTTCTAGGATGGCTCCCACTTATTAATTCACCATTTACAACAATAGCATCCTCATCATTTGATAAATCCTTCATGGTAGCCAGTGCAGCCATAACTTCAGTAGGCCCTGATCTCCTTTCTAGATTGGTGACAGCAATAGCCTCTAATGGCCCTGTTCCCCATTCTTTTCCCCATCTATCCTGCATGCTATTCCCAAATCATTGGTCTAAAAATATCTCTCTTTGTCTCCTGAAAACTCCAAACTTCTAACCCTGGCATTCAACAACTCTAACAGTTTGGCTTCAGTTTACCTCTTACACATTCATCTCCCTTGACTTTGTACTTAGTTTTCTCCCACTGTGCTAGTTACTCATCTAAACATACGTCAAGCTTTTTTCCATACCGTTGTTCCGGCCTAAGATGTTTCCTGTTTCTTTAAGATCCTGATGAAATTTTAAATCATTCACAAAGCAACCCCTTATCAATCTGGCCTGGCATGATGACTCATTGTTCTGTAGCCTTGTGATGTATATTGTGCATACTAATGTTTGTATCCTTTATTCATATGTATTCTATGTTTGACAATTTCTGAAGCTTGAAATGTGTTATCTTCCCATTTGATCACTTGAGCCATATGTGCAGTATGTCACAGAAATACTAGTATTCATATTTCATATCTGACCAATATGAAGCTCCAAAAGGTTTTGTCTTCCTTAGGATCTTACAGCCTATGAGTAACAGAGTGAAGATTAGAACTCAGGTTCTCTCTATCCATACAGTTTCCAGCCAAACTCTGGATTTTGGCTTCAAATCTTCAAATAGTTTAAATACTTAAGAAGAGAGGACAAAAAGCCTTTTAAAGATTCAGATTTGAGAGCTGTTGGGACTTGCTGAGCTAGTTATATAGATAATCTTTTGCTATTATATTCAAAGTAAGTACGACACAAATAAAGATCTTCAAAGGAGAATAAATGACTGACTTGCAATCACTAATGGAGAGATATACTCTCAAGAGCATTTCTGTTTCCTTCCTTCCTTCCTCCCTCCCTTCCTCCCTCCCTCCCTCCCTTCCTCCCTCCCTCCCTCCCTCTCTCTGTCCCCTTTCCTCCCTCTGTCCCCTTTCCTCCCTCCTCCCTTTCTTCCTTCTTTTGGAAAAGAACAAAAGTAACTGCAGTAAAAGAATGCTGCAGAAAAGATAAGTGATTAAAGTGGTAGATAAAATGGACCAGGCTTTAAGGACAGTTCTTGTGTAGTTGCTGGGCACCTCAGAAACTACTCACTTCCTTTTGTCTGGAACAAGGAATGGTCTCAGTCAAGGGCAGCCATGGACAGGCTGGATAAACAGGAGGCTAACCACTGTACTTCATGGAATAAGGCACTAATCCAACCAAATAGTTTCTCTTGGAGGAATGAATGCTATAAGCACACAGGGCTGGTGGCTTGCCTGAGGTCATGGTGAGGCCTGGGGTAGATGAACTGCTTTCCTTGGAAGTTGGAAGCCCCAGGACTCAGAATGGCTTTACTGCTCCTAAGGCAGTTGCCTTGCTGTCCTGCTTCCCTTTGTGACCTTACAAAAATGATCATTACAGAAGACATCTGAATATGTCTTATATCTTAAAAACTTAGGATCCTGATTATTTCACTTTATGTCTCAAAATCTTTAAGAATTTTGGATCCAGTACCTTTCAAATGTGATTGATCAGCCTGTTTTTAAGACTGCCTGTCATATACATACCCTTCTAAACATTCCTCTATTACTTCTGTAAATGAGGAGCCAGTAAGTTTTTTTCTGTAAAAGGCAAGTTAGTAAATAATTTAGGCTTTTTAGGCCCCATAGTCTATACTGTAACCATTCAATTCTGTAAGTGGCTACTTACAGATAACTTTGCACAATAGAGACAGTACAAAATGAATAAGTATGACTGTGTTCCACTAAAACTTTATTAATGGACATTGAAATTTTATTCAAAGTTTATATATTTCATGTCATTTTCACTTATTCTGAAATGTTATTTGAAAAATTTTTTTTTCATTCACTTATAAATGTAAAAGCCATTCTTCAGCCACTGGCTGTACAAAAACATGTGGTAGATCAGATTTGGCCTCCAGGGCCTAACTTTACGGGCCCCACTGTCTCCATAGATATTGTGTTCTTTTCTCACTGGGTCATTTTTATCCCTGGGGATACCTCCTGTTTTCTCACTTCCACATCTTAGTTGATGTTGGTTTCTCAAACTGAAAAGTCTTATCCTCAGCCTGGGTTTGTTGAAATTCTGCCTATGTTCAAAATCTAGCTCAAATATAGAATTCAGATTATATTCCAGATTTCCTATTCTTGAGGCATACTAGGAATAGGAAGTGGTTAAGACTTTGAAATCACACTACCTGGATCTGAATCCTGGTCTCACTGCTTACTAACTCCATCATCTTGGGCAGCCTAATATTATTAAACCTCATCTGAAAAATGGAGATAATAACAGTACTCAATTCACAGTTCAGAGGGCTATTGTAAGGATAAAATATTATAAGCAAGTAAAGAGCTTAGCACAGTACCTGACCAGGATGAAGTAATTTGTTCATGTTAGCAGTTGTCAGCTCTTGTGTCCTGGGTCCTGTGCTTAATGGTATACTGCCCTTCTGCAGTTTATAGAAGAAATAGTTTTGCAGTGAGAACAAACTCAATGCAATATTCTCTGTTTTAGCAAGTGTCTTCATTCCTATGTCTAATTTCTTTCACTTGGTTTAGAAATAAGTTAAAAGAACAGATGCGTTTTTCCCTCCCTTCTCTATGTTCACCTCCACAAAGGAAATGTTGTAATTTTCTCCTTTCTATGTTTCTTTTTTTTTTAATTTTAGGTTTGTTATATGTGGTGATAGAATTAATGTAGTTTCTTCTTTTAACAAAAATTTATGCTCTCACAGTCTTATCCAACCACCACATCTTGGTTTGGGCACTAGAACCATCAATTTATATCAACCCAGTTCCAGGAATAATGTTGGTTTATTAATTCTTTCTGTGGAGTATAGAAGCAGGGCCAGGAAACCGCAGAAAGAATTTATTTCCTTTCACTTGCCTTTTGATAAAGTGTAAAGAACATCAGGTAATTGGGAGTAGGAGGGTAAGACTTTTTTTTTTAATTTAAATTTACTTTAAACCATGTCACATACAAGTTGGAAACCAGTTTAAACTTTTTGAATTCAAGTGTAGTTTTTCATAATCAAGGATCTTTGCTTTCTATGGTTACTTCATCTATCATTTCACTCATTCAGGGCATTTAATGAACACTTAGAGTTCACCTTAGCTAGGTTGTCTAGGGGAAAGAAGATAAATGAGGGATAGTCATAATTAACTCTAGTAGCTTCCAGGCCGTGAGAGTACAGAACCATACAAACAATGAACTATAACATCAGGCAGAGTGAAATGCCCTGGGTTAGGCACACAGCCACTGTGTGTAGGAAGGAGTAGCTAATAGTGGTAGTCCAAGGGGAAAAAGCTCAAGGGAAGTTGGATGTGTCTGAAGATTGGTGAAAGGGCTCCCCCAGCTAATGGAACAGCATACTGTGAAGATGTATGGCAGTTTCAGGAACAACAACAACAACAACAACGACAGTAGTTTGTTTGAAAAGAGCAAATAATCTGCAGAGGGATATGAGAGAGGAGACTGAGAAATCCACACCCACCACTGAAAAGCCTATCATATCCTTCTTGGAAGAAGGCAAGGACACCCAACTGAAGGTGATAATTATCTTTTCAATTCAGAAAATTTACAGAAAACGTTATTTATAGAACCAGATATTGACATACGAACATTCCTGATTGTTCAATGGTAATCTATAGGAATTGTGATCACCAAAAGGAATTTCTAAGAATGAAGCATACACCTTTTAAAAAGCATTGTCAAGTTCTCCCTCTCTGCTTCAAGCCAAAGAATCATAGAAGCTTACAATAGTGGGTTGCCTGGCTAGTTCAAGTTGATAGCATGCAACTCTTGATCTTAGGGTCTTGAGTTCAAGCCCCATTTTGGGTGTAGAGATTAATTTTTTAAAAAAGCTTGGAATGGAAAGCAACCATAAATTTCCTCTGATCCAATATATCTAGACATTTTTTTAAAAAAATTAATGTTTACTTATTTTTGAGAGAGAGAGAGAGAGAGAGAGCGCGCGCGCAAGCGAGCAAGGGGGGGAGGGGCAGAGAGAGAGGGAGACACAGGATCCAAAGCAGGCTCCAGGCTCTGAGCTGTCAGCACAGAACCCGACGTGGGACTCGAACCCATGAACTGTAAGACCATGACCTGAACCAAAGTCGATGCTCAACCAACTGAGCCACCTAGGCGCCCCTAAATTGTTAACAATACAAAAGGGAGTATATGTCATACAAAAGATGGTACAAAACAAGATCTGTTTAACTTCATTGTCTGATGAATTAAAATAAAACAAAGACCCAGCAGAGACCCGTGATTATAAAATAAATGAAGACTATCCTAGAAATGTATTTTTAGAAGATGGCAGCAAGCCAGATTTTACCCCTCACAAGTTTCAGGGATTCTTCATCTTGGACATTCTTTATAAGCACTATATTATTATAAGTGGAAAATGCAATGTCTTAAATAAAACTGTATTTAAAATTGGCACCAAAAAATGTACAAAAAATGAATAGCAGGTTTCCCCCTGCTCAAAGTCTGAGAATGACAGATGTCCAAATGGGGAAATCTATTACCACGTGCTGACCAGATTGGGCGCTGACCAAATTGAGCCCTTTGAATAGAATGTTACTTCGAGTTTATTTCCGGCACTTTGGGGGTTCATCTTCAGTGACCCTGCTGCTGCAGTTCTTACCATTTCCCACAGAAGCCATCCTGCTGTCTCATTGACTCTTGGTTAGGAGCTCTTCCCTTGCAGTAGAGCATATATTTACCTTCCTTCAATCTCATGTCATTGTTCTAACTAACACCCTCTTGGGTGAAATAGAACTATTTTTCACCTCTTTTGGGACTTGTGATCTTTCAATATTTGCCCACAGTTCCCTCTCCAGCATTACCACCCCATCTAGATAACTTAGCTCTAATATTAGTATAAATGTTCCCAATTTAAATGCTAAATCAGTAGGTGATTTTTAAAGACTGTGTGCTGGGAGAAGTGAGGAGGGAACAAGAAAAGGCTGTCGATTTAGAGGAGTGGATTGCAAGCCTGCAGAGGTGAACTGTGTGTGTCTTGGTGAACTACCTGCCATGTTCCTTGGCTGGTGAAGAGGGGAGAAGTGGCAGTAGTCAACAAGAGACCAATTAAAGTCTGACCTCTTCATCGGCACGGGTCCCGGCTGTGGGTGTCTGGGCCAGGGGGTGGCCTCTAACTACCTCTTAACCTATGCAACTGGTTTAGAAGCTTCTCTTCTGAGATTAGATGGAGGTGGGGGTGGAGGGGCATGCTGGAAAGACACTGTGGCTTGAGAATGGTTTTCAGTAACATGGTCCCCTTTGGAAGCAGACGGTGAAGCTGAGTAAAACCTTCAGGGAGAAAAGTAAGCAGAAGGTACTGGGAGGAAGAAGTGCAAGGGAGCAAAGTAGGCATTGCCAATTTGTTTTAGAGAACACGAGGGAAGAATTTTCAAGGACAAAGGGTGAGAAGCAAAAGGGGAAAGAAATACACACCCTGAAAACACACCACACCACATCACACACACACACACACACACACACACACACACACACACACACGGGGTTCTCTGGTATTCTGTGCAGCAGGATTGACAGGTTCTTGTCTGCAGGCTCCCTTTGTCATCCAGAATCTATCAAACCGGCAGTTGAGAGAAGGCACTTTTCTGGGATGACAGTGTTAATGATTAAGGACTTTCTTGTTGAGTTTAGCTCTCCTGACAAACTGGTGTTATCATAATTAAATTCACACACCTCCCTCCTACCCTTCAAATTACCATTACATGAGGGTATTTATTTATTTATTTCTGTTTGTTTCAGTTGCTCTTGGCACTTCTCCCCTTGAACTCCTTCCTCTGAGAAAAATTTCTGCGGGATTCAGGATTTTATTTTATTTTTCCCTGAGAAACTACCTTGTTTTCTTAGTCTGGCTGAATAGAAATTGGATCGTTGAATATTTCCAACACTATCGTGCTAGAGATTTCTTAGGTTGGCCTGGGCACTAGTGTCAAAGGTGAACATTGTGTAAGGCCACTACCAAATTTTCTGGAATAATATGCCTTGACTCTAAGAGCTTCAACCTCATCATTAATTAGTTCTGTGTTTTGACCCTATGGAATAGGCATGTTATAGCAAAAATTAGTAAGAATGATTGATGTTATAACTTTAAAACAAGGATCTTACTTTCTATCTATTCCACTCTTCAGATTTATTTGCAAATACTTTCCAGCATGTTCCTTTTGATATAATGAGGATGGTTTCTGTGAAGTCGAAACCTTTTGGGCTCCTAGTTGTGCTCATTGATTTTCTCTGCTTTTCACTAAGTTTATCCCACTTCTACTCCCTCTCAAGTTCGAAATCAAGGTCTACCTCTTCTAAGAAGCTTTCTATGACTCTGCCTATTTTTGACAAGTCATTCTAGATGACCTTCTCTATGTATGTATATATGTACATATGTATGTATGTATCACCTGTCTCTTTACCAATTAAATAGACTGTTTTTTTAGAGCACTTTTAGGTTCATAGCAAAATTGAGTGGAAGGTACAGAGAATTCCCATACACCCTTGCCTTCACACATGTACCCCATTTATTTTTCATTCATTCAGAACATTCTTAAATTTTTATAGTTTTGGTGTGTGTTCAATTTTTTAAAGTTTTATTTATGTACTTTGGGAGAGAGAGAGAGAGCGAGGGAGTGCATGCTGGGGTGGGGCAGAGAGAGAGGGAGAGAGAGAGAATCCCAAGCAGACTCCACACTGCCAGCACAGAGCCCATGTAGGGCTGAAACCTACAAACTGTGAGATTATGACTGAGCCTAAATTCAGAGTCAGATGCTTAACTGACTGAGCCACCCAGGCGCCCTGTGTGTGTTTAATTTTTATCTTTTCATTAGGGAGGGCAGGAGTGTTGTCTTCTCTCAGAGTGTCCTGGGTGATGCTAGTGCTCAAAAATGTCATGTTGGTTGATAATGCCATAATTTTTACTTAGTCGTGAAAAAGGTAAAAATTGGTGATACATTTCTTCTCTTGTCTTCCTTTTTAATGTTTGTATTGTTGTTTTTATAATATGTTAGAAATAATAAGCATATGGCTAAACATTCATAATGTACAATATCTCTATCCAGATTTAGTCTTGGGGATACACCAACCTGGCTAATCATTTGAAATAAAAGGCTGTTTGTAACAACTGCATTTAGTACACAAGAAACTGTGTAGTTGGTTTTCTTCAGATCCACCCATCCTTTCCCATCTTCCGGAAAAGGAACTTCAACTGATCTTCCACTCATGTTAGAGGGATGCCTTTGTATACCAATGATTATGCCAAATGAAATGAAAAGTTTTAGAAAGTCTCCTTGATCTCTGCTTCCTCACCTGAACAGATCGCTTTAATCTATTTATGCCCAGAGTGGAGGAAAACTCACTCATCTGGGAACCTTATGACTAAGGGTATTGAAAGGAAACTTCAATAATATGATGCCCTCACAAGGGTAGGATCAGAAATGAACTAATTTTGAATCTTATGCTCCTAATGGGGTAAAAAAAAGAAATTCTCTATCCAGACAGCGCTGTTTTTTTCCGAGCAGGAGTTCGTGAAGTAAGTCCTTAAAATCACATCTGTTCACCTTATGTGACGGGAAGGAGAGGCGACTTCTGAAACAGGGTGATTGAAATGGAAATACATTCAAATAAATGGACTCTGGAGCTCCACTTTGTTCTAAATAACCTCTACTGTAAGTGATCAGCTTATTTGAAAGTATGATGGGTGGGCTATCGGGGCAAGGCTGTATCTGATTTTTTTTTTTTAATCATTAGTCTATCTTCCTTTTTATTCAACCTTTTGGAATAAGGTCTTACACTCAGGGCACAATACAGGGTGGGGGAGCTGAGCCTTCAAAGGACACTCTGCACGTGTTTCTAATGGGTTTTCAAGTGCATTCTTCTCCCCTTGGACTATGTCTCTTTCAGAACCCCTAGATTTGAAATTTGCTGTATTATCGCTAGGTGGTCAGAAACCAAGGAATGCCATAAGTAGTCCTCTGTATATAAGAGGAGAAGAAATTAGATTTTATTTTTTGATCAAGAAAGCCATGTGCTCAATATCCTGCAGCAGTAACAATTGCACCTTGCCATAGCACAACTGGCTTCCATGGTTAAAGGTATCTGAGTTGCATGGGAATGGAGGGTCAGTTACAATGATTTGTACATATTTGCATATGATTAGTTCAGGTTTTTTCTTTATAACCTCTGACTTCACCTTAAAGTAGCCTCAAGTTTTATGTAGCTTGATCTCTACATTGTCCCTGTTAACTGAGTTGCCTCTTCTATATTTTTGCTCACTTGAGTGAGTGCCCTTTTTTCCATTCTTTGAAGAAGAAAGATGAAGAAAAATTTCCCCTTTATTTAAAACATGGTATCTTTCAGGCATTTATATTTGGGGCTTTACATTCTGCATCTTATTTTATCCTTTTAGCAACCCTAAAAAAAATAAAATATTACCCTCAGTTTATAGTCAGGAAATTTGAGGCTTAGAAAGGATTGAATTGTCCAAAATTATACAACTTATAAGTGGTGATAACAGGATGCCAATTCTCAGTCAAGGTTCAGCCTTGTCTTCCTTTCTCCCCTAAATCTGATCTATATTTTATTTATTCATGGACTCAGCTAGATTTTCAGTTCCTGGACAAAGCTGTTTATCTATTCTTCCTCCTTTCATGCTTTCTTCCCTTCCTTCTCCCTCTCTTCCCTTTAAATAATAGGCTGCTGGCACAAAATTCAAACAGTCTAGAAATCTAGAGACCAAGTTTCGTGTCTCTTTATCTTCTTGTTCCATTCTTTCTCCCATCTCTTGAGGTAACATTTGCAACATACTGTGTATCTTTCTGGATAGTTGTCTGTATTCTTAGGCGTATACAAAAACACATGCATACATATGTATATATATAGTAACACATATATACTTCTATATTCACACCTACATTTATAGTTTGGATTGATATTTTTCCATAAGTGGGATTATACTACATATATTGTCCTGAGACTTTGTATCTTTCATATAAAGTATCTGTTCTAGTTATTTGGCTCCATAATAAATTATCCCAGAACTTAGTGGCATAAAATGATCATTTATTATGTTCATGGATTCTATGGGTCAGAAATGTAGACAGAACATGGTATGGAAGGTATGTCTCCACTTACCAATGTCTGGGGCTTAGAGGACTTGAGAGATGGAAGCTGGAATCATCTGAAGGTTTATTCAGTCATGTGTCTGAAGGTTGATGTGGCTATTGGTTGGAGGTCTTAGTTCCCCTCCATGTGAGCGTCTCTGTCTCATCTCTCTGTGTGGGATAGTTTAGGCTCCCCCCCAGAATGGTGTTGGCTTCTGCCAGAGTAAGTGTACCCCAAAACAGAGAGAGCCAGGAGGATGCTGTATCTTCTTTTATGACCTTGCGTGGGAGGTCACACAGCGTCACTTCCACTCAGCACTGTGCTCATAATTCCACCCAAATTCAAAGAGAGGGAACATAGTCCCATTTCTAGGTAGGAAGAAAGTCAACGTTACATTGTGAGAAAAGCTTGTGGGGATGGGAGATTTTCTTGTCTTCATGTAGGAAAACAACAAAACAAACCATCTGCTACAGTAGCTTAGATGTATTTCCAAATCAGTCTGGAGTCTTGTATAGTGTCCTGTGTTAAACATGTACTAAAGTTTATTTGACCTTCTGCTTCTTAGTGGACATTCAGATGGCCTCCTTTTTTTTCTTAATATAAAAAATGCAGGAACAAATATCTTTGCTAATGTAATTTTGGGCATCTGTGTGTTTTTGTAGATTTGTATCCTAGAAATAGAAATTTGGGGCTAAAAGGTATACATATCAGATAGTGCAAAATTGCCCTCCTTAAAAAGCTGTTCTAAACTTTGCCCCACAGGGTATAGATAGATGGCCTGTATCATTACATCCTTATGAGGACAAATAGTTTTGATTTTTGTATATATGCAGTGCAAAACAGATTCTAGTGGTTGTTTTTAATTTGCATTTGCCTGCTAACTAGAGAGATTGAGTATTTTCCTCTGAGTTTGTGCTTCTTTTGTTTTTTTTTTAATTTTTAAGTGCTTTTTTAAATTTATTTTTGAGAGAGAGAGAGACAGAGAGAGACAGAGAGAGAGAGAGAGAGAGAGAGAGAGCGAGCGAGTGGGGGAGGGGCAGACAGAGAGGAACCTGGAATCTGAAATAGGTATGCTTATTGTCTCTTAATATAATTTGGCCATTTTTTTTATTATAGATTGAAATAATTGTTATGTATTACATATATTAATCTTTTCTTGGTTATATGTGTTGTAGTTGACTCCAACTCTGTTACTTGTCTTCTAAATTAGTTTGTATATATTTGTCTTAAGAGAGTTTATAAGTTGTATGATGTAGTCATATGCAGTCACATAAGTTGTGATGTTCTCCTCTGTGCCTTCTCAGTTATTCTTACAAAGGAAAATCTTTCCTACCCCAATATTCTTCTGTACATTCTTCCAATATTATTTATGGCTTAGTTTATATATGTGTGTATATACACACACGCACACACATACATATATACACATATACACACATATGTATATTTTTAAATGTTCATTTATTTTGAGAGAGAGAGCATGAGTGTGGTAGAGGGGCAGAGAGAGGGAGAGAGAATCCCAAGCAGGCTCCGTGCTCAGCTCAGAGCCTGATGTGGAGCTCAATCCCATGACTATGAGGTCATGATCTGAGCCAAAATCAAGAGTCAAATGCTTAACCAACTGAGGCACCCAGGCATTTTTATATTTGTTCTTTAATCCATTTGCATCATATATAAGTGGGAAAATGTGCAAAAGACCTAAAGTTTGTACCTATTGGTGCATGTTTTCTCTCAAGTCTTAAATGTTTAAAAGCTTCATACCTTGGCCAGCTAAGTTCATGCCATTTAATACCTATTTTTATTTTCTTCTCAGAAACTGAATTTAGTGGTTAGAATGGGAAATGCTTTTGTTGATGTTTTTAAAGGTTAGGGATATTGGCATTTTTATTTAGAACATGTAGATCTTTATTTTTTATTTTTTAAAAGTTTTTGTTTAAATTCCAGTTAGTTAACATAGAGTGTGATTTTAGTTTCAAGTGTTCACTGTAGTGATTCAGCACATCCATACATCATCCAGTGCTCATCATGACAAGAGCACTCCTTAATCTGCATCATCTATTCCTTCCTTCCTTTCTTTTTTTTTTACTTTCTATAATTTATTTATTTTTTATAATTTACATCCAAGTTAGTTAGCACATGGTGCAACAATGATTTCAGGAGTAGATTCCTTAAGCCCCTTACCCATTTAGCCCATCCCCCCCTCCCACAACCCCTCCAGCAACCCCATTTGTTCTCTATATTTAAGATTCCCTCATGTTTTGTTCCCCTCCTTATTTTTATACTATTTTTGCTTCCCTTCCCTTATGTTCATCTGTTTTGTATCTTAAAAGTCCTCATATGAGTGAAGTCATATGATATTTGTCTTTCTCTGACTAATTTCGCTTAGCATAATGCCCTCTGGTTCCATCCATATAGTTGGAAATGGCACGATTTCATTCTTTCTGATTGCTGAGTAATACTCCATTGTATATATATACCACATCTTTATCCATTCATCAACCGATGGGCATTTGGGCTCTTTTCATACTTTGGCTATTGTTGGTAGTGCTGCTATAAACATTGGGGTGCACGTGCCCCTTCGAAACAGCACCCTGTATCCCTTGGATAAATACCTAGTAGTGCAATTGCTGAGTCATAGGGTAGTTCTATTTTTAATTTTTTGAGGAACTTCCATACTGATTTCCAGAGTGGCTGCACCAGTTTTCATTCCCACCAGCAGTGCAAAAGAGATCCTCTTTCTCCACATCCTCACCAACATCTGTTGTTGCCTGAGTTATTAATGTTAGCCATTCTGACAGGTGTGAGGTGGTTTCTCATTGTGGTTTTGATTTGTATTTCCTGGATGATGAGTGATGTTGAGCATTTTTGCATCATCTATTTAACCCATCCCCCCACCCTCGTGCCTTTGGTAACCATCAGTTGGTAGAACATGCAGATGTTTATAAGAAGCTGGCTGGAAGAGGACATGGTGTCCAAGTAAAGAAGGTACTTACTAGCACAGCAGTAAGACCTCCACCCATCAACCATATGCTTTAGGTCTGGGTTATCTTTTACCTAGTTTGTGCGAGAAATAGGGTGTCCTTATTTCTATTCTGTAGTCCACATTTCACTGTTCTGAATTATTCTTTCAGGTTTTTTTTTGTTGAATCAATGGGCCCTTGAGAGAATCACACACACACAAAAATCTCTGATCAGGGGTAAAAGCTATTTATAGTAGGACCTTTAAAATTGTTTTCAGTCAGAGAAACAAGAACTCTATTTTGTTGAATGTCAATGTCTTTTTAACAAATATTTTCTGAACAATGTTGTCCTTGCATCCTAGGAAAGATGGCTCCACCTTCATAAGCCATACTCATTCCATAGTGAAGCTCAGACTGCTTCTCCTGAGGGAGGGAAGAAGGCTAAGCTATGGATCTTTTAGTAGATACTTAGTACCTGCCTGATGTTTCACATATACTTCCACTACCTTTATAAAGTTGCCATTAATATTCTCATTTTCAGTTCTAGCAACCAAGACTCAGAAGGTTAAGTAATGTGACCTAAAGTCATGTAGCTAGAAAATACCAGAGGTAAAACTCTGAGTCAGATCTGACTCCAAAGCCCATTGTGTTATATATTGCCTGTCCTACTCATGGACTTGGAAATTGTTATCTCATATTTATAAAAATAAAAACAATATGTAATACGTACTGAACATTTAAGCTTTTTACATTACAATAACTCATTTAATTCTTACAAGGTAACCAAGTGAGAATGTTATTTTCTCCATCTGCAGATGCAAAATCAGAAATTAAGTAGCTAGCCTAAATTTTTCTAGCTAAAAAGTAGTAGAGTGGGGTTCCAAGATAATATTGTCCAAAATTAAAAATGTATTTAATAGAGTGGATTTACTCATGAATTATAGCTCTGTAAACTGTTATTACAGGGATGTTGATCTTGAGGCTATATTGTTACGCTGTGTAACTGTTACACTTACTGCTCCTCCAAATGCCCCACAGTGCTGCTCTTGGAGGCAGAGTTCTGGCCTGGATGGATCCAGTATGTCAACGTGTGCATTATTCAGGTCTGAAGTTAATCATCAACTTGAACAGAGGAGTCCGGTTAACTCACCCACAAATCTGCTTCATCTTGAGCAGCAGGATTCTCACCCCTTCTGAAGCATCTAATTAATCTGCCTGGTCTTCTCACTGTGGCCAGATGAACACAGCCTTGGCAGAACAGAGAACCACCTCCGGCCTCTTGGAATGTAGGGAAAGAGACAGGGCACCCTGGAAAGGACTTGTTTGGAGGTCAGCAGAATTATTGGCAAGCAATTTCTCTAACAGAGGGAGGGAATTTGGAATTCAAAAGTTTCTGCATTCTAAGAGCACACACATTTCAAGGAGGTAATGTCCAGTCAGGGCTGATGGTTCAGATACCCCATTTATAGCCTCAGCATGGGAAGGGGCCTGAGGCAACACTACTGCTGTCAACTCAACTTGTGAAAGAATCTGTAGAGGAGCAGTTATAGGATGTTGCTTTTGGGGAAATATCTCCAACTGCAGACATCTGGTTGCAGAATGAGTGCCCACATAAGAAGAGCAGCGAGTCGAGGCAGTGACAGGAGCCATTGTTCTGTGGCCTTAGTGCCACATACTTAGAATCATAGCCTTTCAAAACCAGGGGCTATAGTTCAGAATTCTCTGCCTGGGGAGGAAGAGAAGTTCCAAAAAATCAGAAGTTCAAAAAAATGAATAGGTTGTACAAGTTTGCATAGGAATTAAGTGATAAAACTTGACAGGGGACCCAGCAGATGCTCAATAAGTACGTGATGAACTAGCAGTTTTAATAAATGCATCCTGTAGGATCAACTCTGTCCTCCATCATTCTTTCATTGTTTAAAAAAATTTGAACCCGACTAATTATAACATAACAAGTATTGGTATTTAAAATCATGGCCCTGTGCTATAACAAGGCTGTGAAGTATTATCTGATTTGTTAAAGATTAAATTATATCCAGCAAAATCTCCGGGTCAAAATGTATTATTTTTCTGAAGATTTGTAATCCCTATAGAGAGCACAAAATAATTCAGTTAGTCAAAGTCTGATGAACTGAAACAGTCCATTCCAAGCAAATTGTGCAAACAATGAAGTTCGTTAAATCCTAAAGCTGCATGTGGGATCCTCTGCTGGATGGCAGGTGAACAAGATGGAACAAATATGGACACCTTGTACCATATTCTTTCTTACACAAAGACCTTTAGGTATAATCATAATTAAAAAATTATAATACATATGTCTTAATTTGTTGTGGTATAAATTTGGTTCTAACAAGGGCCCAAAATAAAATTGGTTCAAAGAATATAGAAGTATGTTTCTCTTGTGCATGAAGGTCCAGGCTGGTCTGGAAGTTTTAAATGTCAGTAAAACTATAAGGTGCCTAGAAAGGTTGAGAAAAGTCCATGTGGTTGAGAAATATTATTGGGAAAGATAATTTGTCCCTACAAGATGTCTCCTTCATCCACATTTCAAGCCAGATGTCAATATTTTCTTTACTTCCACAGGAAGGGACTTTACCCTTTTCTTGAGGGCATATCCCAGAAGTTGCCAATGTCAGTTGCATTAATGTTCTGTAATGAGAACTTTGCCATGTGGTTAGGAAAGATAGTCCTAACTAGATGGCCAGTTGCCCTGTTGATAATTCAACTGTCATGTAAGAAGGAGAAAACATAATGAGAGATGATTGGTAGTCTTCCGTGTGGGAATATTAAATAAGAGTTATGGGTATTTCTTTCTTTGTGTCACTGATAGCTTCTGAGTATAGGCCATATAGCTGTATGTTAGCATAATAGAGGTATCTGTGCAACTGATCCTTGTTCTGGTTCCATGGTATTGAATTCAAAATGTACTTGGAATAGACTATGCTATCATAGAGGCTGAGATAAATACATGAAAAACTGTGCTTGAGTGTCTGTATTATCCTGCATAGTCATGTTGTGTAGGCATGACCCATGATTGCAGAGTGTATCTAACCCAGATGATGTGGTTTCTGGGAAGTGTCCATGCTCTTTATCCATCTGCTCCTACTGAGAGTCTAATGGGACTCTCACTCACTCAAGTGTCACTACTCATGGTTGTGTACTTTATTAGTTGAGAGTCTGAAACCTAATACTTCTGTGTGTTGCTAAGTTCTCTTCTTTGGTTTCTAAACATGGTTACTTTCTCTTGTGTCCTTTGGTTAAGTGTATTACTCAGGGTTCTCCAGAGAAACAGAAACCAGTGAGGTATCTGTATATCTACATAGACATATAGAAAAACAGTAGATGTATAAATAGATGTATAGAAAGAAATGAGAAAAATCGTGATCTGCCATCTGTAAGCTGGAGGTTCAGGAAAGTGGGTGGTGTAGGTCTAGTCCAAACCTGAAGATCCGAGAACCTGGGGAGCCAGTGGTGTAAGTCCTGGTCTGAGTCTAGAGGCCCTAAGAACCATGCGTTAAGATGTCCAAAGGCATGAAAAGATGGACAGGCCAGCTCAGGCAGAGAACACATTTGCCCTTTCTCTTTTTGTTTTATCTAAGCGTTCAAAGGATTGAATGATGCCCACTTGCATTTGTGAGGGTATCTTCTTTACTCATCCTACCCATCTAAGTGCTAATGTCTCCTGGAAACACCCTCACAAACACACCCAGAAATAATGTTTTGCCAGCTAGCTGGGTATCCCTTAGTTCAGTCAAGTTGATACATTAAAGATAACGATCACATTAAGTAAATCTGGTCTGACCCAAGTAGTGTCTGTTAAATGTCAGTCTCCTTTGTCAAGATTTTTTATGTTCATTCGCACAGGTTTTTGTTCTTAGGAAAGAGTTGGTGGGAGGAAGCTCACAGTGTGACTTTTAAGGACAGCCCTGAGTTTGGATGATCCTAGGGTTATCTCTTAGTTTCTCTGTGGAGCAGACTTCTGCATAAACTCCAAGAACAGGAGCAAGTCTGCTGACTCAGTCTGTACCCTCAGCATTTAATACAGGATCTGCCATAAAGTAGAAGCACAAGAAATATTTGTTTATTGAATTTGTGGTACTCAAATATAAGAACATTTAGAGAGGCTACCCCGGAACAGTATTAATGCTATTTTAATACAACTTTTTGTTTCTGAACAAGAATTTGCTTCAAAGACCCTAACATCCCCTTAACACGGATGTTGAATTTATCACTTATTGGTCTAAACTTTTCCAGAAGCTTTTTATGGGGTAAGAATTTTTAGTGTTTATTGTTTGAAACCAATTTAAATTAACCTAGTGCTGTTTTTACCCCAATGTTTAGATAGTGATGATATTTGAACTCTGTGTGAATAAATCAGAATAATACCAACTGGTATATTCTAATCAATGAATTTTCATTGAGAAAGACTTTTCAGAGTGAACTCAAGCCAGTTTAATGCCTTGGTCAGTTTTCTACAAAGTATAGTTAAGCCTTTTACTTATTTCTTATTTTTCTAATTCTATTTTATTAAAATTATTTACTTCAGGAACAATTCTCCATGCATAAAATTTATAATAATGATTTGATTCATCAATCATGTATAAAAAAAATCTTGCAATAATGCTTCTGCCAGTCTGAATTTTCTTGTATGGCAGTTATTTTTACCATGTCCAATTTTCCTGGATCAGATTCTCCAGATCAACATTTGGGAAAGAAAATTAGATTCTTCTGTCAATTTTTACTCAATAGCACATTCTTCCATAATGCAGTTATGGCCATTGTCAGTTTTATTTTGCAATGATTGTTTCTAGTAAGGGTAATTTTTCTTGGTCAGTTTATTAACACGGTGAGATTTTTTCAGTTGATTTTCCTTTTAATTTTGTTGTGTGCAGTGTTAACCTTTTATAATTTTAACTTCGGGTTTTTTTTTTTTTTTTTTTTTTTAGTATTTAGTTTTGGAACAAAACTCCATAGTAGATGAAAGGCTTTATGTGGTCAAGTCAAATGATGGGGTTAAAATGGCAGCATTCTACCTCATCTAGGATAAGTACCTACAGTTCTGGTGGAGAGATAGAGGCAGTCTTTCTTATACAAGGCTCATGGCAATTACTGTTTTGTGAATTTATATTTAGCTATCCCTGAAGACAAAACTGGGACCAGTAGAACCAAGGAGGTATTTTATTTCAATATAAGAAAAAAAAAATGTCAACTAAAATGGAGCAAGTTGAAACAGAGTTGTGAGCTTCTTCCTAGTACTTAAAAATATGGGTAAAAATCTGTCAGAGATGCCACTGGGTTTTCTATATGTCCCTTAAAAAGTCCATATCAAATAATATTATATCAATTTATTTTGCATATGGTTTAAGGGCAGATTTGGGTTTTCTCTCCTTTCAGCCTCCATCTTTCTAAATTATAGACAACTAATTTGTTTAATCTGTTTTATTTTTAGGTCTTCCTCTTCTGCTCCACTTTGTCTGGCCCCAACCTAAACTCTTAGGTCCTGTCCCTGGGTTTCTGAGAATGTCACACCTTCTACTTCTACTTCTGTGTCTCCTTCTACCCGGCCCTTCCCCTGGCTTTTCTGTCCTCGGCCTTCAGAATTCTGCTCACTTCCCAGTAGCTCTGAGAAGCCTGCCCACCCTGGCCTTGTGAAGGCAGGCAAGGTACTCCTTCAGTGTCACTCAGATGTTTAGCAACAAGTGGAATTGGATCATCTGGATGATTGATTGATTTTCAGAAGTTTTATCACGAATATCGATGACATCCAAACAGACAAGTATACCATACTTTGTCAAAATTACACAAAGAAATTTTGTGTGGCTTAAATGAAGCCTGGTATTATGCAGTCCTTCTCTAAGGGCTCCCATGCTTGTTGAGGAATCAAAATACATCTTTGTAAATGTTTAGAAAAATTCCAGGACACTAATTATCCAAGTATTCCATAGGTGTTATAAACAAAACTTGCTAAGGAGGTTTAGGAAAAAAGGATTCATGTGGGAGAGTGTTATAAAACAAGGTTTAATGGAAAAGGTAAAATTATTAATTATTTAGGCAGCTTTGATATGTGGTAAATACAGGTGTATTTACCACAAATTAAATTGTTGTTTAGGAAATCCTGCCAGTGTTTTGGTTTAAAACTTATCTGTGAGTTGTAACAGAATGAGCTTAAGTTTTCAGCTGGCCTTTAGCATGTGTGACAATCACAGACACCAAAATCCTCTTTTTACAAAAGAGATGTTAGAAAGTCTAGATTGTAAAGAAAGAAACGGAAAAAGTATGGCTAGAACTCTGGTCCAGAGAGTGGACCAGAGAGTGGTGGTTGAATCCTAAATTTCCTGGGAGAGCTCAGAGAACAGTAGTGAAGAGAAATCCCAGGCAGCATTAGATTCATTCATTCATTCCTATCCCAAATATTCAGAGTATCTGTGATGTGTCAGGTGCTGTCCTAATTATTGGGAAGGAAGAAATGGACTAGACAGGTGCAGTTGGGATTTTTTCATGATTCTAAGTGGAAGAAGCATCCACATTTCCCCTTGTTCCCATCACCTATTTATAATACTCATTCTGCCTCCAGCTCTACCTTGCATGTAAAATGTTATTTTGTCATGAAAGAGCAAGTGAAGTGGCCTAGGGGAAGGGTAATGGGCCTAATAACCTCTGAACGTCCCATCTAGCTTGAGCAATCCATGATGCTCTCTAGCTGTTCATGAGTCATAAATCTGGAGAGTTGATCATCTTTCCCTGATCTCCATGTTACACTGGAGCTGTGGCTGTTCCCCTGCGAGGCTCGCAATTGGCAGTCATTTAATAATGCTCCTTCGCTCTGAACCTAGGATTGCTCACTTTAAAAAAATGGATCTGAAAACCCATATGGGGGATTATTCTCACTTTATATGTATATATTTTCCCTCGAAGGTGGTAACATATGGAGGAATAATTACAGCAAGATTTTCTTCTGTCATTACCGTCTCTAACATTTTTTTCCCCACATGGAATATTCATTTTTAAAATCCTTGGCCAAAATTCAATGTTGTCCTTTTAAATGACTAAACCTTTGTTGAGTTCTCACGCAGTGTGTAATATAGGCTTAGCTAATCAGCCTCACCCAGCTCATGTATCATGGCAAAGTGTTTCTCAGAGCAGCTCAGTCTGGTGGCAATGATGATGAAACTATTGAATTTAACAGGCCCATTTCAGATGTGCCCTTTCAAACAGCAGCTGTGATGTCTGTGACACTAATCTTCCCCCTCCACTCTTTCCCCTTCCTCCTGCATGTCTCTTTTTTCTTTTCTTTCTTCATTCTCCTCTTCCTTCTTCCTACTTTCTCCTATTTCTCTTCTTCTCTTCCTCCCTCTTTGCCACACACACAACAGGCAGGTATTGATCCTTGCTGATAATTGTCTTTAACTCATAAAGTGTGGCGAATTATGTGAATTCCCTGCTTCTACTAATAGTCTGAATTTAAGTCAACTCTCCCTAAGAGAGTTAGTTCTCTTCCCACAGGAATGTTGGGACTAAAGGGCAAGAGTTTCCCACCCTCCCTCCTGATTTAACTCTAGTTCAATTTCTACCATATTGCAGAATTTTCCCTTACTGCTACAAATGGATTGGCCTTCTCAAATTCTGTAGCCCTGAATGTGCTGCTTGCTTATCTGGTCCTTGCCATGCTCTGTATTGTGTGATTCATCAGCTTCCTCATGGATAAAGTTTAATCTACCTAGGGAATGAATGGGAAGATATCTAATGGTTTTGAACTTCTTGTAAGCCAGGCACTGTCAGAAATGGTCACTTACATAAATTATCTCTTTTAATCCTAACAACAACCCAATAAAGTGGGTGTCATTATCCCCCTTCTAAGTTGAGAAAAGTAAAGTTCAGTGGGATTTGAAACATTTGGATGTTGCAATTTGAACAAGGCTTTATTGACTTCCAAGGAAACACTCTTGTTTCTAAACAAGTTTCCAGCCACGTTACCTGAGGACATAGACCTTTTCTTTTGGATTACTTATATCTAGCATTGCATCCTTATTTAGGAAGTATCCAGACATTGTTGTAACTACCTCTGCATTCTCCAGTGTCCCAGTGGTCTCAAAACAGATGCTTTCCCCAAATAAATATTGGATAATTAACCCATTGATTGATTTTTTTGTATAACCTTTGAATATTCCCAGATATCATAAATTTTTAAGATACATGTAATGACTAACTATAAAGTCAACATATCCTACCTATTATTTATCACAAAAATATTGTTTATCATCACACCTCTTTCTGGGTTTCAGGTAATCTTAAATAGGTACCTTGTATTTGCTTTCTCCATTTCTATGTTTTTAACTTTGATCTTGTGTTTTATAAATCTGATTTCAGTCCTTATCACTATTAGGGATGGGTGGTGGTGGTTTGTGTCTCATTATATCTCTAAATTATCTTCCCCCCTGGAATTATTGTGTTATAGGAGATAGATATGCACAACTAAACCATAGTAAAAATGCAAGACAGAATATTTTGCTGGTATCTGTGATACTATTTCCTAATTTCCAGTGCAGTGCTCTAAGGAAAGCTGAACATGACTTGGACCAGGGAAGTCTTTTCTTCTTCCATCTTCTCCTCTGAATCTCAGATAGTCAAGCATTGCCAAGGTGGTTTTGAATTCAGAATGTTTCTCAATCTGTTCCTTCCTTGTTCTGGTTGTAGCAGATGCAGTGAAGGAAGTTAGAGAAGAGTGGAAGGGCTGTTTCTGGGAAGCAGGCCCTAAATACTTCTGCTTAGCATATTAACCATGTAGAGAGTCAGATAGGCAGACAAGATACAGGATGGCTGAGTAAGTCCAAAGAAACAGATCCTGCCCTGGCAGTTTAGCACATGGGACAGGAAATAGGAGCTCTGTCCCCATACTTGGGCATTGATGTGTAATAAACAGTGTCCTTGATTACTAGTAAGAAAAAAAAAGGCTTTATGTTTCACACTCTTAGTTATCAGATTGAGAGCTTCTCTTCCCCATTAGAAATTAGTGAGGATGATAGGAAGAAGCCTGGGTGAAAATTTTCTTTCCAGTAAGCACGTATTCCTAAAGTTTTCTGTGTGCTCACTGGAGATTCTTCAAAAATTGGGCATTTCAGAGGACAGACACCTTTTTTTCTGTTACCTTGTAGAGCAAACTGCATTTCTCTCTCTCTCTCTCTCTCTCTCTCTATATATATATATATATGTTCTCTCTTTCTCTCTCTCTCTATATATACATATATACATATATATATATATATATATATATATATATATATATATATATTTCTGCTGTTTGAGTAGGGAAATGGAGAGAACAACAGTTATGCACTGATCCTTCAGGTGTGGCAGCACAGTGAGATGTAAACATGGGGATTTTCCTGTTCAGCAATGGCCGGGTCATCCCAGGCTGCTGTCCTTTACAAAGCCCAGAAGGCTAATCAGTTTGTATGTGTCATTGTAATACCATAGTGTAGGTGGGCATTATTCTTCAACAGTGGGTTAAACAGTGACTGGAGAAATTAGCCAGATAGAAGTCAAGGAGAGATGGCTATGTAGATTTGGAGGTGTGCCTTCAAGAATTTGAGGCAGGTCTGAGATCCAGGACAACTTTTCCTTGATTTATCTTGTATCCAGGCCTGGGCATATGCCATTTACCTTATGTTCTCTGTCCCTCCTGCTGGCTGTCTTCAACTTAATAGTCTACATTCCTCTCTTGATTCTTCCCTTAGCATCTCTTTTTCTGCTGTTTCCTGCCTTCTCAAGGCTGGTCTAGGGAACTCCCGTTGTGTCCTTCTGAGGTCCTGTTCTTTAGCTCTAGCCTGTAACTACTTATTTAATTGCATCCTCCCTCCCCCACCAACCTCTCTTGGCTGTGAGCCCGCTAGGGCAGCTCCTGGAATGGGGATTAAGGTTCACAGAGTACCTTCAACTTGCCAGACATTGTACCAGACGTGTCCTATCCATTATCTTAATAAATCTCTATACCCTGCCCTGTGAGGTGGATTTTATTATCTTTATTTTATGGATGGGTAAATGGTGGCTTAGAGATATTAAGTAGCTTGCCCAAGGCCATTTATTAAGTGGTAGAGCTGGGATTTGAAACCAGTTTTCTCTGACACTCCAGCCCTTGCTTTTCTCCTGATGTTGCCCTTCACATCCTGTGGTAGAGTTCATGGGCTCTACTGATTCGTACATTCACTGCTGGCTCAATTAATGTTGCTGTCTTTATTTCACTTTTCTGACCTCCTATCAGGGGCACCTGCAGCCACGGCTGAACCTGTCGACTTCTCCCTTTCCTGTTTTCTGCTTCTAGGTTTCTCTTGCTGACTAGAAGATTTGCAACTCGAGTGACAGAGAGTGACTGATATCATCCCCACTCATTTCACTGTCAAGGGTTGGGCCTGTCAGCAGTTGGTGAATAATTTGCCGGCGATGGGCACTGATCATAAATCGTTCCCCATTAGCTGTCACGGTCAAACTCACCTCCTCAAGTTGTGGAGTTCCAGATGGACCATGTCCTGCACTTAGGCTTAAAAAAATCTTTCACTACTTGGTCATTGGATTTTTCACTCGAGCTGGAGGCTCTCTGATTTCCTAGTGATTTGCATTTCTGTATTCTAAGAGGAAAATGTGCATCAGTCATGATGGAGCACATATTCCTTTCTATGCTTATCATGAATTGACACTCATCAGATTAGAAAAGCAATTAACAGCTTTCTTCTCTCCTGATATCTAGTCAGAAAAGAGACTGGTTTTGCTTGTTTATTTTCTGTGTTATTCTTTGCTTCTTCCTCATCACTACTCTTTTACCGAATCTGTTGTAACAATAATTTATGCTTCTTGAGTGTTTCACAGGTATCAGGCTCTGGTCTAAGAGCCTCGTGCAGATCAACTCATGTAATCCTTGCTATAGCCCTGTGTGGTAGGGACTATTCAAGGCAGCTGAATACAGCCTCTCTGGACATGCACTGCACCAGCCCAGGGCACCATTCACGTTTGTGCAATGTGAACAGTATCCCTGGATCTGTGTGGTGGCTGTACTGCTGGCACTATTATCACCTCCATCTTAAAGATGAGGAAACAGAGAAGTAGAGAAGTTCAGTAATGCGCAGCCTCCCACTGCTATACGTAGTGCATGCTGGGCTTCAGACTCCGGCAGCCTGGCTCCAAAGTCCACCTGATTCTCTCAATTTGCTGCTTCTTTTAGTCTCTGGGTCACAGTTGAACCTCGGAAAGAAAGGTTTTGTTTGGTGACATATTCTGGGTACTCGAGAGTAATAAAACTTTTTTGCTTCAACACCATTCTTGAAGATCTTTCTAACATGACCCAGTTGACTTCCTCCTCTAGTGAGTTAAGTCCTCAGTAAATGTATTTTTATTTGTGTAAGTGAGGGTCCTGCAGGTGCATGGGTTCATCCTGAAACTCTACTTACAGTTCAGAGGAATTTCCATGTAGATGGAGAAATGTATAGGATACTAGAAGAGTCTTTCCCTAAAACTGCACCTAATTGAGACATCTGACTTTAAAAGTTAATTCCTCATCTCTGTGTACAAACTTCTTTGGGCTCACTAAATAATAGGTTTCCTTATTTTGACTGTCAGGCTAGTTTATAGCTGACCACTGAGTTGATTTGGCAGAACCTTTACTCCAAATCGCCTTTCAATATCGATAAGTGTGTATATACTCTGATGATGGAATAGAAACTTTTTTTTAACCATTGCTTGATTATAGCACTGCAGGGTACCTTATTTCAAACCAAATTAGAAATCACTTTACCGCTTCTATCCTTTTTTTTTTTTTTTTAATTTTTTTTAACATTTATTTATTTTTGAGACAGATAGAGACAGAGCATGAGCAGGTGAGGGTCAGAGAGAGGGAGACACAGAATCCGAAACAGGCTCCAGGCTCTGAGCTGTCAGCCCAGAGCCCGATGCGGGGCTCGAACTCACGGACTGCGAGATCATGACCCGAGCCGAAGTTGGACGCCCAACTGACTGAGCCACCCAGGCGCCCCTCTATCCTTTCTTAAAATGAAATCTCTGTTTTTGGTATCTTTATTCACAGGGATCTCACCACCTCTAAAGATTGCAGTGGTCCATTAAAAGAGCATTTGTTTAGATTAACTTCTGGCTCACCTAGTTCATACTACTCTTAGGGAAAAGGCTAGGCCATCTGCTCAGAGGGTCCACAAATCACAAACATATGGAAAATTGATAAATAGCTTTAAAATGCCTCTATCAATTAGGGTCTGATGCAGCATGACCCATGACTCTAAACATCTACTGTCACAACTAACACCATTCAGGCCCCAGGGAAAGTCTTTTCCTCATCTCTTTCTCTAGGTCCTCAAAACACAAATATCTGTGTCTGAGTGTCATGGAGGCTTGTAGATTGAATGAACACTGTGGAAGCCAGGGGCAAGCAGTGCTTTGGAGTATGGGAAGGATTTGAGCAGACAAAGTATATAGTGAAGATCAAAGACAAATTAATTAGCATGTCAAGTCTTCTCTCAGAAGGCATGGAGGCAATCGATTTCTGCAGTAGGGGTCCATTTCTTATTGCTCGTCAGCTTCCACATCATGATTCTGGAGGTACTCACAAAGTGCCATGGCTGCTCAGAAAATTTTGCCATATTAAATAATTTGCTATTTTCAAATTTGTATATAGTTTTAGCTATATGTAACAGACATGGAGAGTAATACTGATTCTTTACCTTGACAATTAGATGAGCATTGAAAGCTAGTACAGTGAATGTTTTTATTTTTAAAAAAGTGTTTACTATATGGGCACATGGGTGGCTCAGTCAGTTAAGTGTTTGACTTTGGCTTAGGACATGGACTCATGGTTTGTGAGTTCGAGCCCCGTGTTGGGCTGGAGTGCAGAGTGCAGAGCTGACAGTGCAGAGCTGGAGCCTGCTTCCAGTTCTGTGTCTCTCCCTCTCTCTTTTCCTCCTCTGCTCACACTCTATCTCCCTCTCAAAAATAAATATAAAATTAAAAAAAAGTGTTTACTGTATCTTACTATATTGTGAAATTATTAAATTCATTCAACTTATAAAGATAATAGTTTCAAAAATTTTATTCATTGATTATAATTGATATTTTACCTTTTAATTTTTAATACTTCAGGAGAAAACTTTAAAAAATATATATGAAAATATTTTTAATTTTTACTTTTTATGTTATTAGTTTTTTCAAGATACATTAAAATGTATATACTTTGAATATAATTACATTTAAAATACAGATCATTATGTTCAGTAAAATCCAAATTATGTGAAAATACTGATAACAGCATAATGAGTAATTTATTAAAATTAAGTCAAGAAAATACAGTTGGTGGAATAAATATATGACTTATGAATTATTAACATATTTTTAAAATATCACAGGCACATCCATAGAACATTCAGACCTATGGTAGTAATTATTAATAATAATTAAATTCAGTCATCTTTTATATTTTGCCAAATTTTAGTCATAAAAAACATACATGTTTTTGATACTATGGTTTGAAGATACATTTTCTAAGGGAGAGAATTAAATCCAGAGCTTTAACTATTTTTGTTTGATTTATAACTTTTAAATATTTAGGTATAAGATATGTGGGCCTTCAGTTGCACTCTTGCCCTGAGTCCTGCAAATGTGATACCTTAGGACCATAGATTAATCTCTGGAGGGCTCAGTCTGCTTATTTATAATCTGGAGACCATGATCTTTGGTGGCTGTGGTGATAACTGATATGCATATCATATCACTTTGTAAATCCCAAGGCACCATTCCCATATTTATTGTTGTCTAGTATCACTAACTGTCTTAAAACACTTTTTAAAATGTTGAATGAAAATCTATTCCCACATAATATAGAATAACAGAATCTTCAAGTTGAAAGAACCTTACAGATAATATAGACCACTTCTCTTTTCTTCCCTCTGCACTTTTGGAGACGGCCCATTTTATTCTTTGATAGCTCAGTTTTTAGAGAGATGAAATGTACCCCTCTTTCCATCTTTGTAATCTGCCCTTATCAGCGGCATCATTACTGCTATACCTTTTTCTTGAATGTTACTTCTCTCCTGCCTTGAAAATTGAAATAATTTTCAAAGACATAATAAATTGCAGTTTAAAGATACTTCTACCTCTTATGAGTCTTATTCCCTTTAAAAACCACTTATCAGGGCACCATATCTCTATTTTCCTTGACATTAAAATTTCCCCCCAAATATACATATCCACGTGCTCCTCTCTTCAATGTCACCAATTCCAGGTTGACACGATCATTTCTCTCCTGCCTTATTTCTAAGCTATTAGTTTATTTTTCTCACTGGTCAGAGTTAAACCCAGAAACAAAAACAACTTTCCTCTTTGCTCTTCCTCCTTCAGTGCAACCATGTTCATCAGCAAGACAAGCTGAAGGTGTATCAGATCCTGTACCTTTAACATAATTGTATCACTTCTTTTATTGATGAAGATTGTGCATATATAAGCAGCCTATGTGAGGTACTGAAATGCTGCATTAATTTTCATTTCGTATAACTGAAATCATCCGTATTCCAATCTAGCAGATGTCCTGAGCTATGAGAATTGAATGTAGTAGGAGTAATGGTGGGAGCCCTATGATAAGTTAGAGAGAATTCTAAATATTTGTTTTAGTAAAATTCCTGCCCAAACCTTGAAACACTGTTCGCCCCTCCCCACTACAGAACATTGTGTCCAAACATTTACATTAAATAAAGAAAAGTACAATTGTATTGTAGAGTTGACAGTGTGTGTATATAACATTAACTGCGTGGGGTACCATGGCAGTAGTTTAGAGTGAAGTTACGGAGGTTCACATCCTCCTCCTGCTGCCTTCCTTCCACATTATCAAGTGATAGATCATTTGAAGTCAAAGGTAAACCCTGTTGAGTTTCTATATTCAACTTAGGTTGTACCAGAATTAATTATACCTTCTGCTACTTTGCAAAGGATTGTCACCAATAAATTCTAATAAATAGGAGTAGAAAGATTTTATTCATACTATTCCAAAAAAATTAGAATATAGTAGTGTTATTTAGTAATGCAGATGTTATATTATTGTGTTGCTTATATGAAAATAGATATGACATGGAGAGGTATATCAAATGAGTAGGAGAGAGATTTGAGCTGGGCTACTGTTTTGATTATGCATATTTATTCATAATACAAAGGTCGCTCTATGGAACCTCTTCTCCTAAGATATTTTTGGAAGCCATATTCTATTTTTTTTAAATATTTAGATATGTCAGTACTATCCTGTACTATATTTATGAATACGTTATTTAAATTGTACCTTAATTGGTTTAGTCTCCAGAATTGTAAGACATGATGCTAATACCTGGTGTTGTCCAAGTGAGCAGGGGAGATAATGGTGTGGTGCTGTTGGTTGGTTGCTGGGGAATGAGCCTGCTGTACATGGTCTGAAAACAGTAATTGCAATGTGACTCTGATTTCTTGTTTTGAGCATAATGTTGTTTTACCAGTAGATCACCTCATTTTCTATTATGATTACTCTGTCAGGACCATATCCGCATGAACATATTTTATTTTATGTACTTGATGGCAGTATGCCAAAAGAAGATCTATGTTAACCAACTGATTAAAGAATTAAAACTATTAGATGACCCCTATGCACACATGTGCACACACACACACATGCCATTCTTCACTCTCTTTTCTCGTGTGTGTGTGTGTGTGTGTGTGTGTGTGTGTGTGTTTCTTGCTTGGAACATTAATCACATTGTGGTCAAAATGATTTAAGGAGTACTTTCAATTATCAGTATCATGACTCAGTATTATGACTGTTTCTTCAGTGGAATAGTCACACTCAAATATTTCACATCTTTCAAAAAGAAAGATAAAGAGTAATAAATTATTATGGATGGAGAAGTTAGTATCTTCTAAGTTAGTATCCTATGTGGGGCAGATTAGAAGGATCAGGAAAAAGAAGGGGACACCTGTAGTAACTTTACAAATAATTTTAAACTTGGCACAATAATTACATCCATCTTCAAAACTGGTACATGTCCTACACCCTTCCACAAGGCCTTATAACCTTATACTCAAAACTCATTCCCACTTCACATTACTCCTCATCTCATCAAGCACAGAAGATAACACATTAATTTCAAGTTTTTCTAGTTATATCTCACTTGATTCTAACATGCTAATTCTTCCAAGCCTGCACCATCTAGTCCTCCAATGTAGTCTGTGCTGATTTTTCTGTGTCCATAATACCCAATGACTATCACATTTCATACAGTGGCAGCTCTCCCTCCCATGTGTCTGTTTTATGATTGGTTATACCTAGCAACAAGGACAACTTAAAGCATTTTATTTTTGTGCCAAAAGTACACATTTGTTTTTATTTCCACTCCCCACCGTCTTTAAGCTAAGCAGATAAGAAGAGGGATGAACCTAGCTGAAAGACACACTCCGCAATTTCAACCCTCTGATGGTTCCTATAACCAGTCAAAACAATGCAAAGGGATTAAGGGCCTTTCCTGCCATCTCCAGATTCTCTTAAGACTGTAGTTCTTCTTCCTGTGGGCAGGGGTAAGGTAGCATTTCTCCTTGTGGGTCCCCAGGATTGAAGTTGTCAAGCCCATGATTACCACTTTGCCAAGATGCCCTGAAGAGGAGGTGCAGCATCTTCCTTTTCATGAAGTTTTTGAGGGTGTATCTGTGATTTTTACAAGTTACTCAGATGAGCCCAGGTGGTTCACTTCTTTGACAATTGAACCATTCTAATTAAAAATTCAAGGTCACCCTTGCATCATTAGAAAGATCTGACAGAAAATTTGAAATTTCTACAATTAAATCCTCAATTAATTTAGTGGGATGGTAGCCACCATCCAAAGGGATCTCATTATATAGTTAATAAAAGCCAAGAGCATGGAAAAAAGCCAAGGCCAAAGAGATTTTCCAGGATTTATTCCGGCTATACTTTTGCTACTTCAGGTCCCAAATCCCATCTTCTCCCTGGCACCCACACTGACCATTCCAACTTGCCCACTTTAGGCTTTAAAAGCATGTCTTACATACACATGTATTCCTAGTTACTTAAATGATTTCTGATGTATCTTTGCCTTTTTCTCTCACTTAGGATGTAAGCAACTTGAATGAAAGAGATTATTATGATTCTTTGTATTCTACAAAGTCACCTAAATTATGATTTAGCAAATACTGAACCACAGTTCCTAAGGGAAAGTGATTAGAAGTGTTAAGTGATTTGCTGGAGGCCACCATTAATAAATGCCAGAGTTGTGATTCGAACCCTATCCATTGGCCCCAGAACTGGAGCATCTTTCATCACACTGCATTGCCTCCTACTGTCTCTGTTCCCTGGTCGTTTCTGTTTGAGAGCTGGGACAAGATGGCAGAACATTGTTTTATTTGATCTCCGCTGGGAAATGCAGGTCGGAGTCTTGAATTTTTCACCACTTTGGGCATGTCCCTGCATGTCTGCAAATTACCCAAAAGCCGGTGAGTATTGATTTGGGGATTACAAATCAATTTTAGCAGTAGGTGAATTTGCAAATGCGGAATCCATGAGTAATGAAGATTGATTGTGTATGTCATATTTTTTTGGATGCCCCAAACACTGAATATAGCCATTTGCTGGTAGTGATTGCTCAATAAAGGTTTGTTCAGTGATGGGTTGGGTGAGTCAGCAGCTCAAGAATCAAAGAACTAGGTTTATTTCTCATCCTTTTGTAGTATACCTCCCAGTGTGTTGAAAGACATATAGTGAAGGAGCTGAGAGAATGGACTTGGGAGACATAAGGGCTGGATTTGAGGCCTAACTCTATGATAACTGTTAACCCCTGTGACATTAGGCCTCAGTTCCCTCATTTGTAAAAGGGGAGATAATAATAGTATTGGTCTTAAGGAGTTGTTATAAGAATAAAATGAGTTAATATTTGAAAAGAACTTAGAAAGTGCCTGGTACAAAGTGTTATATAAGCATTTGGTAAAACAAAAAGCAGAGACAAAAACAAAAACAAACCCCAATACCATGTTCTCAATACCTGGCATTACTATAAACTATTTTTACCATATTGCTAAAAATCTGTGTGAGTTTTCATTTCTCTATCCTTATTGTAGATAACAACATATAAGAGCCTTCTTCATAAAAAGACTGGGAGAGTACAGTGAAATCTATATTGCAAAGTATAAACTTAAAGAAATGCAAAATAGTACTGTGAAAGTCTGGCAGTCTCTAAAACCAGGATGTGGTCTCTGGGGACTGTCCTGGCACTACTCTGAAACTTGTCCTTTGTGGCGTACCCAGTCCATGGACAGGTAGCAATTTTGTTGTGACTTTCTCACACTTAATGTCTTTAAATGAGCTGACAGAGCTCCCTGCTGCACTGCCAGAAATAACTGCTTAGGGTGGAACTGTATACATTTCTTCCCTTTTCCACCAATCAACAGGTTGTAACTTAAGATAGAAATGAGGCCCCTGAGTTCATGCTGGAAATGGGGGGAAAAAAGTAGGAAATGATAGGTTGTCAACTTCACTGAAAAGGTGCAAGGCATCAGAACTGAAAATAAAGACTTTATTGCCTTGCAAAGAAGGCTTGGTAGCATTCAGATATTACCTACATCTGCTTTAATGATTCCATTTAAGCTGTCATTTTCTGCATTTACCTTGCAGCATTCAAAAGCAACTATACTTACATGTTCACAGCCAGTGCATTGCCAGCATTACAAAAGTGGGAAGATGGGGTGGAGGGGGGTAGAAAATGGTATATGATGTATTTCAAAGAACAGTTTCCTTGTAGAAAATTAGCAGTAATTTTGAGGCTACTCTTAAAGTGAAATAAAGTTTCTTTGGTTATAAAAAATGCTGACACTGAACGGAAGAGAAAGTGGTAGGGGGACTAAATTCACTCTCCTGTCCTTTCTCCCTCTACCCTTTTGCTATTTGCTAGACATCTGGTCAAGCACTTCAATGGGAAGGGCAAGGAATCTGGGGACAATGTCACCTTGGTTTTATTCCCACCATGATCAGTCCTGATTGATAAAGGGACCAAATAATAGTGGTTTTCCTTGAGATTCACTTGGCTGCTTCTGGAATGGGGGTGAGAAGGTCCCAAGATTTTCTCAGTGCTCCTCAGAAGCCCCACAGTGATTGACAATCTAGAAATTCAAATCATGGGGCACCTGGGTGGCTCAGTTGGTTAAGCTTCCAACTTCGGCTCAGGTCATGATCTCACGGTTTGTGAGTTCAAGCCCTGCATCAGGCTCTCTGCTGTCAGCGTGGAACCCGCTTCAGATCCTCTGTCTCCTTGTCTCTCTGCCCATCCCTGCTCATGCTCTTTCCCTCTCTCAAAGATAAATAAACATTAAAAAAAAAAAAAAGAAATGCAAATCACCTTGAATATAGCACTTTTGTTATGGCTGGCCAAATATTCTCAGATGCTATAATTTCTTCTCTAAATAGGCTTCATTTTTCAAGTTCCCCCTTAAATCTTACCACCACTGCTTCTGGTGCCATTAACCCCCAGAAGTCTCTTCCTCCTCCTGGTTCCTATGGTTTTGGTTAACTTGACTCTGGGTCTCTACTTTGCGTGCTGAACTAGGGCATTTGTTTACCTGTTTCTGTATCTACATTCATTTTCTTAGGTCTGCAGGTAAAATTTAATTTTGTGAATTCAGAGTTACACTTTTTGGGGCCACTCATAACTCCTGCACGGCACATTTTAAAGAGGAGGTATTTCACACAGTAATAGTCTGTTTGCTGATTTTTACTAAAGGTGAATTCCAAATCCACACAGTTTATATGACTATGTCTGTTTACTTTTTGGACTCCTTCTCTTGTCTGTTTTGCCTGTTAGGGGATTCTACCCACATTAAGTTTCCAAGTGGTTTCAAATTCATTATGTTAGTGCTCCAAATAAACTTGAGCTAACAATTCAGATCAAGCAAACTTGGGTTCATAGAAAGAACACTGAGGACTAAGCTGACCTGGCCCATCTGCCCATTGTTTTCCACTGTAAGCCTCTTCAGGACCAGGTAATAGTGAAGCCAACTGTATGGTCTTCCTTAGTATTGAGAACAGAGAGTGCTCAGGATTATAAAGTGGAACTTCATAAATTTCTTTTTAATAAATGAATGCACTAATGAATTAATAAACAAATTCAGCATTCTTGCCCAATTTTTTTAGTCCCCTTTAGATCTTCTGTGATCATGGGAATAATGCATAGTGTCCTTTTAATTTGGCACATAATTCAACAGATTAATGCTCAGTTGTTATGATAAATCATTTTTAATCTTTTTTTGAAGGAATGAAGACTTTAAAAGAGGAGAAAATTAGGGATTCTGAAATAGATGATAGGGTCAGAAACAGAAGCAGAGAGAGAAAATGTTTATTAGTGTTACTGCAAGCAGTATTTTATTTCATGGGAGGTGAGAGAACCCTAAGAAACATGAGCTAGAGTTTAGTTATGAATTTTAATTATTTTTCTTTCTTGACTGAAGGGAAGATATCTTGTCTTAATTTACTTTTTCATTCAAATGCTAAGCACAATGTCTAGAATATGGTAGGTGTTCAGTAGTTATGAAAGGTAGGCCAGGTGGATGGAAGTTGACAGCCTAATGGAGAACATTTTATCTGTGTTTCTGCCTCTCTTTCCAGATACACTTCCACATGGGAGTTAGAAAGAGAAAGGAGTAAATTTTTTACTGCTGCCATTTTTATTCCATATCTCTGCCAGGTCCTGGCTCTAATTCCTTGTGTTTGCAATTCATAAAAGGACTGCATACCTCACTCCACACCACTTTCTCACTTCTCATGAACTCATCTGTCTTGTGGAGAGAATTTGAAGAAATAATTGCCCTGGAAGTGCTAATAATTGAATGAAAATTATTTAGTTTTTCACAAGTATTTGGCTTTATCAGAAAACAAATTCTGATACCAAGTATTTCATGCCTAATAGAATTTAAGATAGGATTCACCAAAGGTATTAATAAATAATTTAAAAAATACACATTCATGTATTTTTTTCTGAGGTCCAAATAAGTTTAAAAAGCGTGGCTTGAACACAGTTAAACAGTTTGGACTTTGCAGTTTTATGTCTTTAATATACAAGAGACCATGTGAATCTCCACATTTCTCAAAGTTATTTTCCCCATGGAACTTTGTTTTTTTAATAGAGTGTTTTGAGATGTTAGCATTCTATGCAGAATTCTTTGGAAAAATTTGTAATAAGTCACCTCCCAGAGCTCATTCACAGAGTGAGGGCTATAAGCCTCAATCTGAAAACAAGCTGAAATGGAATAATTTTCTGATTCATTTTTTTCCATTTTGGAATTCACACAGCATTATTCATCTCAAGCTGCAAGAATGTTGAGCAGTACTTTCCCTTCACCAAAACAAGAAAGAATATATTACAGGTGTGTGCAAGAAATTTTGCAGTAAAACCACCTGCCCTGCATAATGACTAGTTTAGTTATTGATAAGGTTAGAGACAATAACTCTCTGAAATCTATTCTGTGACATTTCTCATAAGCGGTATCTTCAAGTTTTTCAGCTGCTTCGAAACCATTAATTAGTGAAGAAGTGTATTCTGAATGCAATAATTTCCTAATAAAACCCACGGGTATCAGACTGAATGGATGCAAGCTGATCAAAATGTAATGTTATGTTTCCAATAATCATGGCGGGTTATTTGCTTAGTATTGAAATTTAGACTTTAATTTTCTGCCATGACCAAAAGGAAATTGCAGCCAAATATGGCAGAAACTCAGGAGGCTGTGCTTGCCACAGGTGTTTAATCATCAGGGATGCTCTTGGGGGAAAATAGTATTGATGGCTGGCAGGCCGGTGTCTACAGATGGGGAAAAGCTAGTAGGGGGTGGGAGGAGAGGCAGGTTAGAAGATTATCACAATCTGGACAAGCACCAAAGAAAATCTCATCTCTCATTTCACACCTTTGCTATTTGCTGTCAGTCTCTCTGCAGAAAGTGTTATTACCTTGCAGTGCTCGGCAGGGGTCGACGGGCAACCCCAACACTTCCCCTTGGCTTCACTGCCTCCTGGATGGACTTCTTCATTAAAGCGCACACCACACTTCTCCTGGTTTAATGGGCATAAATATAGCTACTCAAAAAGGGGAAGCACTTTCCTATCCATGAAGATATTACATCCAAGAGACGAAAGGAAAACCTGCTAATGGAGAATCGCACTTTGGTTTAATTACACAGATGCTAAAATAATGTAACTGAAGCGCCTTAAAAATATAATTATCCACTATGCAATGCTTGAGAGCATGTTTTATGTTTTTGCTTTTAATGCATATGATCAAGAAAGAGCCAACAAAAGAATCGTTCCTGGGTAATTTGGGAAACTGGGACATGTTTGGGTTTGAAAGATGTTTCAGAAAGTATCTTGCTTTTGGAAGGAATCATCAAAGGTATTTTGTGAGTAACTACACATAAAAGTCTTCTTCTTTACCTGGATGTTCTTCAAAGGCACCTGGGATTAAAATAAATAATAGATTTTAGGGTAGGCTTGAAATTGTATACAATTATCTTCTCCAGTATAGTAAAGAGTAAGGACTGCTATACATTTGGAAAGACATACTGTGTTTGTGGTGTAATTTGAAGAAGATCTAGAAAGCGCTTCTGACTGGCCGATATTCTTTTCACCTTTCATTCCCCAACCTTAAGCCCCATCCTGTTGAAGTTATTATTAATACAGTGGTTAGTTACTATATATTTTTTCAAAATATTTGCATAGAATGCTAATATCTCAAAACACTGGTAAACATAAACCCGAGTATTGTTTTCTATTGGCTAGTTTGTGTTTTTATGTATGGTACTTTGTGTTTTGATGTTTATTTTCCTTGTAGATGTTGTCTATTTCTATAGGTAGTGTTTGCCATGGGTTATAGTAAACACTGCCTGATTGATGCTAACATTGTGCATTTATGATTAACATGGTGGGCAATGTGGACTATTGCTATCCTTCTAAGACAGAAATGTGTAGTAAGTTAGGGATAAAGTGTACTTCCATATAGCAAGCTAGAAATGGTACTAAAATCATTTAGTAGACCTAATTCGAGCCTTCAGGAGGTCAGAAACTTGTAGACACTGGCAAGAGATGGGTGTAGCCCTGAGAGGGGGAGGAAGGAAGCAGGAGATGGACTACATGGAGCTTCTAAGGCCAGTATGAGGAGGGGAACTGTGAGTGACATGGTGCATCTATAAGCCATCTTGGTTAACCTCTTGATAAATAGGCTGCAGAGGTGGGAATGTGACAGAGAGGGAATGGAGCCTGGGCTGCGTTTAAGCTGAGGGAGGTGTTGATTTTTCCCTCCACCCATGAAGCCAGAGAGCTATGAAGGAGCGCAGGGGTTGAAAGCTCAGGCTCTGGAGTCTGAATGCCTGGACCCTAATCCTGTCTCCATCTGTCACTAGCTGCAGAACCTTGGGGAAGTGACCCATGTGTTTAATCCTGAGTTTTTTCCTTTGTAAAATAAAGTTAAAGTACCCACTGAGTTGAGGTGATGTGATAATTAAATGAAATAAACCAAATGACACACTTAAAAGAGCACCTCGCCTATTGTGAACAACTCAAAAAATTAGCTGGCATCAGTTCTCCAGAGCTGCTTTGCCAAACCATGTATACATTTCAAACACCATATGTGTGAACACTCAGAAGGTGGTCTGTAGCTCTCAGAACCTTGGAGAAGAAAGAAAAATTCCTCAAAGTTTGAGGAATCTTGGATTTTAATCCAGTGTCAAGCCAGGCTGCTCCATTCTTGCTCTACTAGAAGAAGCAGAGCATCACAGCTAAGAAATGGAACTAGAGCTGTACCGGACATCTCGCAGGTTGGATAGTCACAGATGTGTTTACATTTACATCTAGATGCTACATGGCTCATTACTTCAGGGTGAGAGGCCACTGCATACATGTGCATCTGCTAATGAATCTGGACCTGTCCCAGCAGACTGCCTAGACAGTGCATTTTTTTGGATGATGTGTTTTTGAGTGGAGTAAGGAAAGAAGAAAGAGAGGTATTTTATTAATCGCCAAACATCTTGAATAGTCAGTGTTTCTAGTCAACATTCCCTAATTTTTGTATTGATAGAGTTGTAATAATGGCCAACATTTATAGAATGCTTTATATGTATTACATTTAGTGTAAAAAAAAAACCCACCAGAAACGTTAATGGCATCTTTTTAAAGGTGTATTTGTAAGCTCATGTTAATAATGCTATTCATTATTTTGACACTGTTTGATATAGGAGTTTCTTGACAAAGTTTTCTTACAAAGGTTGGTTTGTGCCCTTCAGGTCTTTAATCACATGAGAACTCACTGTAAAGAGGGAGGTATAATAGTGTAAAGAAATTTGGGGGTTAAATGGACCCAGGTTGAATCTTAGGTCCCCTACTTATTAGCTGTGTGGCCTTGCACAAGTTAGGCTCTCTGAGTCTCAGTTTCTCATTTATGGTATAGAAATATTAATATATACCTTTGGGTCTTTGTAAGAGTTAGAACTAATACATGTAAAATACTTAGAATATGGCAGGCACTAAAGGAAAAAAATTAGCCATTTGGTAGGTTGAATTTTGATCCATTAGTATAGTAGCCCTCACACCAGACACTAAGAATACCTGCTAAGTCCTACCCATATGGTCCCTGCATCCCAACAGGTACTTTCTAGCAGCAGACACAGAATTGTAAACAAGTAAGGGAACCAAGTTTATCCGTGTTGATTCTGACTTCACAATCTGTCTCAGACCTGTTTGCTTCTCTCTTCTTCCACTGTCCCATCCAAGGCCAGGTCACCCTCACCTCACATCTCAGCTTCTCTCATAGTCTCCCAGCTGGTCTCCAACTTAATACTTCAGTTCTTTCCAGTATGTTCCCCACCAGTGGTCAGATTGTCCCTTTTAAATTTAAATCAGACTTTGTCATATTCTTGCTGAAGACCTGTCTTCAGGTGCCTGTTAATCTTGGAGATCCAGATTCTATTGGGAGGTACTTCCCTGCACTGAATGTTACTTTTTGTCATCTGTAAAATAAGTAAATAGGTGCAAGTAATCTCCAAGGATGCTCGCTTCCTAGATTTTAGAATTCCACTCTGAATTTTTCCAGTATTAGTTAACCTGCCAGAGCTAAAAGTACCAGATTCTTATTAGTGTGATTAATTCTAGCTTCTGTAACTACCACCTTCATTCCTTAGAGGCTTAACTAGTGGTGTGGTAGCAAAATTTAATAACTATTCAAACACAAGGGAGGAAAAAAAAACTTGATTTGTAGCATTTGCTATTTTCATGGGGTAAATACTCCCACCATGGCTGATGTTAAGATTTAAGTTAACAATGTTATGTCATTCATTATGTATGGAGTTGGAAAGAGATGCTATTGGCTCTTCTGAGCTGGTATGAGCTTTCTCCAACACTCTGTTGGGTTTAAGTCAGTATTCTCACTTTTGAGTCAATTCAGTGTGATCAGTGGGATGCACTGTGAGGCTGTGCTGCTCACAATCTTTTGAGGGTCCCTGTTGATGGAGGCTCCTCTGTGTTCGCTATGTTGCTCCTTAAGTGATGTAGGGTGTTGACTAGTGGCTGTAGGGCAAAGGTTAAGAGAGAGAGGGTCGTGGCACCTTTGGCTACCAAACCTAGAAGTGGCAACAATACTTCTCTCATTTTCTTTTGACTAGATTCAGTCACATAACCACACGACTGTAGGGGAGACTGGGAAATGTAGTCTTGCTGTGTGCCTAGAAGTAAATATATAGCATTGTCAGTGACAGAATGTGGCTTCTGGTAACCAGCCTGCTCACATGTCTCATTTCTTTCCTACACTGAAATATAGCTTTGTCTTAAGAGGTAGGTGTGATCTGTCCAAGATGAATGCAGTGCCAGCCTACTGTATCTTCCACAATGAAGTACCACAAACTGGGTTGCCTTAAATAAGAGATATTTTTCTTATAGTTCTGGAGGTCAGAAGTCCAAAATCAAGTTTTTGGTAGGACTGTGCTCCCTCTGAAGGTTTTAGGGAAGAATACTTTCTTGCCTTTTCCAGCTTCTGGTGGTGGTTGATAATCCTTAACATCACCTAGCTTATAGATGCATCGCTTGAACCTCTGCCACCATCTGTACATGTCTTCTCCTCTGTGTCTGCATCTCTATATCTGTGTCCAAATACCTCTCTCTTATAAGGGCACCAGTAATTGGATTAGTGCCTACCCTACTCTAATGGACCTTACTTTAATTTGATTACACCTACAAAGGCTGTATTTTGAGAAAGTTTACATTTACAGGGATTGGCAGTTAGGACTTGAACGTATAGTTTTAAGGGACATAATTCAACCTGTAACATTGACGGAACATCCCCCCAGAAGAGTTGGCCTCTTGCAAACCTTTGTCCACCTAATGCAATCAATCTTGATAAGTTCCAAGACCTGGAACCTAGAACTATAATCACCCCAAAGGAGGGAGTAGAATTTCTTTAACTGTAAAAGTCAGGCCAGCAGAAAAGTGCTGGGGACAAGTTTCTGCCGTGTCATTCTACAATTGTTTACTGTCCTCTGACCATGTTGGGGGAAGATCTTGTGTTTTCCGGTGTCTGGTTTATCATTCTGCCAAATATCTGTGCTCTGTCTTACAATGAATGGTCTACAGGGGTCCTGCACACCTACTACTGACTGTCTCTGGGAGCTTTTGCCAATCAGTACTGTTTGAGGGTGCAGCTGTGGGAGCTGCTTGGGCATGTGTCCTGTTTGCATGACCCATCATCTTAAAAGAAGCAACTCAAAATCCTGTTCACTTACTGCAGCCAGAACTGACTGCCCACTTATGCCATTGAGCATTGATATGGCTCTTTTTTGGCTGTGCAAGAGAAGAAACAAATATCCGTGTACTTCCCACATTAAATCAATATACAGTGGTTGGGTAAGGACAGGGTTATGGTAATTAAAACTCCCATTTGGAAAAAGAAGAGATAGAAAACATATAGATATCATTGGTCCGTAGTAAATTGAAATGTAGGTCAAGTGTTGTGAAGTTTTCTGCCTTGGCAGTGGGGAAATTCCTGAGGAGACTAATTCATCCTCTGGGAGTATTTCCTTTTATCTCCTTGGCTACTGTACCAGTCCATGGAGAAAGGGCTTCTTTCTGTTCACTGTCCTCCCTGCAACATTTGGGGTCATCAGAGTTCTTCAGAGAAGCAATAGGATGTAACGGAGATTTATTATCAGGGATGGGCTGAGGGATGCAGTTATGAAGCTGAGAAGTCCTATGATCTGATGCTCTCTTCAACCTGGAAGCCCAGAAAAGCTGTGGTGTATTTCAGTCAGGATCTATACGCCTGAGAACCAGGAGTGTTGATGACATAAAGTCCATTTTGAGGGGTGATATGTCCCCAGCCCACGCAATAAGGCAGAAAACAGAGGACAGATTCCTCCTGGTTCAGTCTTTGTGTTCTATTTAGGCCCTCTACAGATTGGATGATGCTAACCCATCCTGGGGAGGGAGATCAACTTTACTGAATCCTCCAATTCAAATGCTAATCTCTTCCAGAAACACCCTCACGGACACACCCAGAAATCCTGTGTAACCATATCTGGTCATTTCCTGATTCAAACTGACAGATAAAATTAACTATTACTGTAGGCATTGGGATGTGTGCCCTTCTTGGGGCTGTGCCATTTTCAGAAGGCTGAGGTCACAAGGATTTTTTTTTTTTAAATCCTGAGTGGTCAAGGCTTGTATTAGTTGGTTTATGGTTTCTCCAGAAACATACTTCCCTTGAAAACTAAGAGGGTGCTGATCTGTTTGCTTAAAGTCAGTCTCACATGCTAGTAACTGAGGCACCCAAGTTTCTTTCCCTGGAAAGTGTCCAAATCTGCATTATTTATTTGCTTCCTCTCAGTCACGTTTTCTTCTTTCAGCTTAATGGCAGCTACCTTGAGGCTATTGGGTTATCTTTAATTTGATTTTTTTTCCCAGAAAGCTGGCTCCTAGTGGGGCTCTGTTGCTCAAAGCCTTATTTGATCTTTTTTTCCTACTCCTTGGAGCCCACGAAACAGTCAATATTTGTAATCCAAGGTCCCATATTACTGGACTCTCTCTATTCCCTTTTATTTTTTTATAAGCTGATCAATTTTCTCTTGAACTTATCACTTTATTATAATTTCTAACCAAATTCAGCATTAATTGTAAACATATACTAACACCCTACTCTCCTTCCAACCACTTTACCTAGAGCAACAGGCTCAGTAGGTAGGAAGTCTTCCTGTCAGGTTATTGCCTGTATTGCCTTTGCATAATGTGAATCACCATCTTTCCAGCCTCTGATATCTTCCCTGTTATTTGCCACCTGACTTCTAAGTCAGTGCCATGCATTTTTGGTCTTTGTTATAATAGATCTCCATTTCAAATTATCCATTTCCATACCAGGGTAACTAATACTACCTGTTGTAAGAGAAAAAACAAAGCAAGAACTCTTCAATTCTCAGTGGATTAACACATTAAACATTTATAATTTACTCTGATTGGCAGGGGAAGGTGGGGTATGGGGCTCTGCTCCATGTGGTCAGTCAGGAACTCAAGATCCTTCCATCTTTAGTCACTGCCATCTTCAGCATGTAGCATCCAACCTCACCACTGAAGCTTACTCAGTTTGTAAGTCACCAGTTTTCCTTACATTCTTCTGGCTCCACTGAGACACAGAAAGTTGGGAAATGCAGTTTTGCTATGTATCCAGAAAAAGGAAATGCACTGGTGAACATCTACAATGGTGTCTGCCAGTGATCTGGTTGTTTATTTCATTTTTTAAAAACTAGTTTTTCCCTAGGTCATTTCTGAAGAAGGCAGCATTAGAAAATGAGGAGAGTGAGAAGTATTGACTGGATAAAAGCCTAAATCGGAATGACCCCCAGTTCAATATAGCTAGCATTTATTGGGTGTTTACTATGTTCCTAACTCATCTGGGTAGCTTTGATTTCACTGAGTCACTTCTAGTACAATATCTCTAAATGTCAGCTAGAAACTAAACATACATGGCACCTCATGATTGTGCCACTTGGTGTTCTGTTGGTTTTGGGTGTAGAAATAAATCTTACAAGGTGTTAGGATAATTTTGTTTTAATCACAAGAGAAGTTTCTCCATAGGTTCTTTATTCTCCAGTTCATTTGGCTCTTAACCTAAAATGTGAAAGAAAGGACAAATATTATTTATAAAGTAAATCCCTTTTAGGTTTAGTTGTATCTGTTTCTTGCCCTGCAACATAGCCACATAATGTCCAGGTATTGGGGCATTATGATAACCAGATACTCACTGGTTGAAGCTGTGCTGAATAATGCATTAGCACAGCGTTATGCTATACCCTCCCCATTCTCATTGAGTGAAGTGCTTTGTTTTTAAAAACCTCCTTTGGGAGGCTTCACAAACAACTGCGGTTTAGCTCATAGATTCCAAAGATGATAGACAGAGGCCTTTTCCTGCAGGTATAGATGGCTTACCTTCTGATGGTGGAAATCTGATTATTGCACCCTCCCTGCAAATGACCCTGTCCAAAATCAAACAGAAATCTGGGATATTCAAAACCAAGTGAGAAAAGACTGAGAGTCTAGCAAAATTCAAATTAATGCTGACCTCCACTAGCAGAATACATAAAACGGCATACTTATTAAGAGGTGCAATTGAGCCATTTGGGGTTGAGAACTTTGTGTTGCTGAATTTGAAAGAAAGAAAGAAAGAAAAAAAAAAGCAAACCGAGGCAGCTGCCCTAGTTTCTAGTTGGACACGAGAGTATTTACTCAGCACAGAACCAGTCGGAGCTAATGGTTCTGAGTGCCTCTAATGGGCCTTGGGGTTGGGCAGAGCCAATTTTGGCAAAAGCAGAGAGGTATGCCCGTTTGAGAGTGGGCATATCTCCTCAGATGGGACTTACACTACCTTCTCTCTCCCCCCACCCCCTCTCCTCCGGAGATTTCAGATCCTCCCTGCCGAGTGTGTGTGCACGCTTCCAAAGCTCAAGAGTTTGGATCAATACCTCAAAGTTTGGAAGTTTATGAAATCTTCCAAATTGGAATGAAAACATCTCCCCGGGTATTCTGCAGTGCTAGTAATTGGAAATGAAACATCTGAGTGAAGGCAAAGCATTCCCCAGACCTTCATCTTATTTCCACTCAGATGTAATCCAAAATTAACACTTGCTCCAGACACCCAGCCTATTAGCACCCGGAACGATTCCTCAGCTTCAACAAGAAGGGCAGAGGCTGGGGGCCTGAGTGCGTGGCGAGGGGCTCCCCCACTTGGAATTCCACCCTGGTAACCCAACAAGAGACACGCATTACCATTTAATTATAACGATGGAGCAGATGTGATAACAAGGTTGTCTTCTCTGGCTCTGCTCCTGATGTCACCACAAGGGTTTCCAGTTGTTGCTCTTTCTCATTTTGCGCTTCCTCATTAATCTCAGCTTCTCCAGCTGCCTCCTGCTCTCCTCCCTGACATGTCTGGTCGGCCTTTGTGCCAGGCGATCACAGCCTTTCAGAGAAGTGGCTGCATGGGGCTGGGTCTTTGCTTAGTTTGCTTCCAGCCATCTGTGCCTTCCTGCAGGCCACCTCATGCTCCTCTCGAAGCCCTGTGACTTCATCTTCACCAAATTATTGCATTTAAGAAAAGATATTTCACACCCAAATGATTCCTTTGTGGTGTCCATAAAAGGCCATTTTCTTTGTATTCTGTGACTGTTATTTGGAATTTTCTCCTCATTACGTTCCTGACTGCCTCAAAGCTCCCTCCTCACTCTTTTGTCTGTTTTCCTAAATCCCAACTTGAATATAGTTATAATCATTTAATTTTCCTCAAAGTTTGAGCTTACCAGACCCCAAATCAGGAACAAATGAATGGATTCATTAGTCTGACATAGCCTAGGATTCTGTATCTCTTCCTTTGACAGTGAAATCTGAGGGTGAGGTGGATTTTGGCCAAGTTTTATATAAATCTTTCACAAAATTAATTGTGTTTGAGAGTTTGCACACAACTGGGCATATGTATATTTTCCAGTTTGGAGTTTTCTAGCCCTTGTGGGACAGGCAGGTGGTGAGTTCCTGTAGCAGGTATGACATAATAGGATATATATAAGCTCTTTCTTGAGAGAAAACATATCTTTTTCTTTCCAGCACTTGACATATGATAACCAGTTCTACAGTGAATAATAATAAACTTCTACATTTTTTTTGATCGGTTAGTATACTCCCGGTACTGGGCTAAGCTTTTTATATAGAGAATCTCATGACAGCTCTCTAAAGCAGGGGCTGTTACACCATCCCCATCTTACAGATGTGAAAACTGAGGCACTGGAGAGTTAAGACTTGCCAAAGTTATATAAAAGGTTTCATTGGAGGCTGGTTGGCAACCCAGGCAAGGTTATTTCATGGCCTGATATCTTATCATTACACATTTTTTTTTCTGAAACAGCAAAATAACTGTCTATGAAGCTTATAGTGTAAACATGGAAGCAGTGCTCAAGCACAGTAGCTGAGAATTCTGCATGTTATGTAGGTGGTCATAAGGATCCAGAGACCCAAATGGATATATTTGCCAGTCTCTTAGAGGAGAATATATGGAGGGGAGAGAGTACTGCAGGTGGGGTGACACCTGATGTAAGCACAGGGAAGGGCATTTGATCACAGAAGATAGAAATGGGATTGCCATATCTGTGCCTAGCTGCAGCTCTGAGCAGGGAGTCAGGCTCCTGGACCTTCCTGAAGACATGTTAAAGCAATGGAGAGGGCCACAGATCTGAGGACTAGATTATTATTTAGAGGCTTTATTATTGCTGCCCATTGCATAGACCAGTAGCCTGACTTGTGCTGTATGTACAGTTATAACGAAGTCAGAATGCATTGACATCTCTCATCCACAGGTGGCAAACCAAGGAGAGGAGCTGGAAGTCCTTGGCATTCACAGGTGAGCTTTGCTTCCTCATCCTCTGCTTGCTCTTTAAGCTGTGGAGTTGCAGTTTTACCCAGCAGGCACACAGGGCTGCAACATTGCTGATCTGATTCTAGCTGTCTTCTTGATTGATCCTAACTGGATCAATACAGAATGCTCATATCAGAGGTCATTCTTGAAAACTGCAGGTATAGGTCAAATAAAAGAGCCATTATGACACATAAAAATGGGAGAATTTACAGATTTTTAGAAATAATTACATCATCGCTGAGCTGAAAAATACGAAGAATTTCAAGGAGTGAAATATATTTAGAGATACATAAACCCTTAGATAGTTAATTCCAGTCCCTAGAGAATGTTATCCAAAGATGCAATCAATTTGCTGATTATAAAATCGTGGTCAGGTGTAATGTTGTTCTTGAGTTTGGGCCCCAGGTACCTAAGTATGTATCCGTGATTACATATCCAGGGAGGTGTATGATTCCAGGACTATCCATGGAGAGATGTGGGGGAGAGCCAGAAACAAAACCACTTAACCCATTTCAAGTTTATTGTTGTTCCGGTGGTGTGGCTCTTGGTAATTTATGAGACTGTCTGTGGGGTTCAGGAGCTCTTGAGACCTCCCGTCTAATAAAATAGCCATGTCGTTTTTCCTGAGTGAAGGGACCGACATATATCAAGAAGTGCAATTTGTTTGATATCCTTTTGTACAGGAAAAGGAAAGGTTGTGGCATTTGTAGGTTAGTAAAAAGAGGGAAGAAGTTAAGGTATATAGGTATGTTGAGAAAGACTTTGCAGTTGAAAGTACATAAAGGTCCTTTTGTATTTAACATCTTGGGGGCATACTAAAGTTTCAAGTTGGAGCTGTCAGTTTTAAAGTCTTAAATGTAGCCCACTGCATATTCCTTCAGATTTTACAGATACCAAAACAGCTCTTTCTTTCAAATAATTGGTTAAGCCACCCCTTACCTGAAGAAGCAAGCCACTCTGCTTTTCCTATTTGCAATAAAAACTAAAATCCTGATGATGAAAGAAGACATTCTGACAAGTCTTTGTTTCCAGTGAGTTGTCCTTCTATAATGGAATTCCTCAAAGAGGGATTTTGTAATTATATCTGTATATAGCTGTATATATATTTGGGTCATTTGACTCAAAGACTGTGTCACTGAATGAACAATCTGACTCACCACACGGCTATCCCAGGAAGTAAAGACCCAGTAAATCTCTTATTTAATTTATAAAATTCTGATTTTTGCTGACAAAAAAAATAAGCCTGTGTTACAGAAATTAATGACACAAATATTGGATTATCTATGAACCTAGGCCACAGGTAGGCCTGGAAAATTTGATACAGGCCATAAAACTAGAAGTATGTGTTTATGCTCATGGAGTATGTGTGTGTGCATGTGTGCACATGCGTGTATATGTGAGTACATGAATGAGATAGTGAGATCATAAGGCTGAAGACTCGGGATGGTACTGGTGGCATTGGGGCCGTCAGTTGGCATAGAGGATTCTAATTAGGAAAGCTGAGATTTTCTGACTAAAAACTAGGAGTTTTTATCGGCAGGACATGAATGTGCAAATGAATATATTGAACCATAGGCTTTTGTAACAGCGTATTGATGACAGTGGTGTCATGCATTCAGCACACACCTTTTCATGGCAGGGTATAGTATAGCTTCTTTCTGCCAAAGGTATTTTTTTATCTGGCTAGAGCTTCTCTCAAAAGTGCTGAGAGTTCAGCTAATGCACAATTCAGAGTAGAGAGATCTGGTTTTAAAGCTTGGATCTTTTCTGGTAGAAATAAATCATTTAGTTCGTTCCTTCCTGGGGTCTCTGCTAACAGCATTGTTGAGTCACTGGGGAGTGGTTATGGGAGGGGCCCAATTGCATTCCTCTTGGGGGCCCCTAAGAATGGGTACTACTGGCATTGGGCAGAGTACTAGCCAGTAACTTACATGAAGCTCAGGCAATTTTGCAATAATTCTTCCAACTGTCTGACTCAATAGCAGCCTTTGGAAGGGTATTTTTTATCTATGACAGTTGCAGCTTTCAATCCTAGATTGGATTTCTCCCTGTCCTCCCAGAAGATGTTTTAGTGATGTACCAGCTTTAGCATATGATTGGTAAGGCCTTGAAATAAATCCCCAGCTAAAAGAGAGGCATGGTAGGGTAGGGTGGAAAAGGGCGTTCAAATTCACTAGTAAATCTAATATCCTGCTAACACCATTTTTAAGAAAGGAGGGACTTGTTCATTTCTGTATCCTTTCTAAGTTTCTTAACTCTCTTCTCTTGTTATTCTCATTGTTCTGTAGAATGAATTAATCAGATCAGCTGTCACTATTCTGAAATTTGTGATGTCTTATTACTGCCAAAGAATTGATTTTTACATCTGACGTGGTGCATGGGACCACTCAGTGACATGGTCTTCATGGGGTCTGAGTGTCCTCTGTCCTCACTGGTACTAACTTGCTGTGGCCTTGGACAAATACCTTTCTGCCAGGGCCTTCGTTCACTTTATCCTGAAAACAAAACGAAGCAAAACTGGTTTTGTTCCTAAGCCACCTACCAGGTAGAAAGGAGATCGAGAAGTCAAACTTGGAGAATAATGAATGGGTGAGAAGACACAGAGCAAGAAAATTACACTCAAGGCAATGATCAGTGATTGGAACGTCACAAAGAAAAGCGAAAGGAGAGGCAGAATAGGAAGCACTGGGGAGATGGAGAAGTAAACAGAAGATACATTGAGACAAAGGAGGAAGAGAACAAATTGGCATAAAGAAGGATGGGCGCAAGAATTGCTGAAAGGAACGAAAAGCTAAAGTTTCTTCAGAAGGAGCTTTTGAAACCTGGGGCCACTGGATCTCTCTGGGGCACAAACTGGCAGTGTGGCCAATGTGCCATACACAGACAGCACCACTTCTCGTGCCTGGATTCTGCAGGGTGATATGCGAGTGAATATTTTCAGGCCAATTCTGCCTTTTAAAGGTGACTTCTCATGGCCTCCTGGAATGTCTGATATTCTGAACAGGTATTAGGTAAGGGCAGGCACAGTGTCTCCTGAAGAGTCCACAAAAATCCACAGTATTTATCTGAGAATCCACATAATTTTCCCATTAACATTCTGGTGCAGCTCCAGTAATAAGTCTGGCACAGTGAGGATGGAGGGCCATTGGGCGATGTGCTCTGCCTTTGCAGAGTTATAGTCAGGGGAAAGCAAACCTAGACATAGGGCAAAGGTGGTAGAGGTGTGTGTGTGTGTGTGTGTGTGTGTGTGTGTGCGCGCGCGCGCACATGTGCGCGCACATGCATAAGTGCATTTTTAATTAGGTGGTTTAAAAACTAAAGAGACAGTTATGGACTTGAGAAATCAGAGCCATCTTCAGAGAGGACATGGGACATGACAAGAATATGGACAATTGGAATAAATGGCAAGCCATGAGGTAAAGCATTCCTGCTGGTAAGAAAGATGAGGACACCTCCAAAGGCATGGAAAGTCATAGCACGTACAGGTGACAATTAAGAAACTCTGCTTATATTGGAATACAGTAAACAGGTTCTGGTGGGGAAAGGACTTAAATATCAGGAGAAAATGTGGTATCCTAAGCACACAGGATAAAAGCAGCCTATGATTTGATAGTAGGTTAATAGCTATAGAGCCTGTATTTTCTCTCTTAATACAGTTTGTTTTTGCATTTGACAGTTTTTAATTCACTTTTAGCTATAAAAAAAAAGTCAGTTTTTCAGATGGATAGATAACAATTATATCGATCTTGAGATCTGTAGGTGATGGCTACTGATACTCCAAATTGTGAATTTCTTAGATTTAGTGAATTATATAGTATCACTGTAGACTGTATTCAGATGCAAATAATACAAACCTGATTACAGATTCTTATTATGCAAACAGGGTTGTATTTTTCTCACATAACAAAGAATCTAGAGGTGTAAGCAGTTACCGGGTTGAGTCTGTGGTTTAGTGATGTCAGGGCTGGATTCTCTGTGAGTCTCCTGGCTTTTTCCTTACTGTCTTGAGATGGCTCTAACCATTGCTTGCACAACCAAGACAGGAAGAAATGAGAAAATAGAAGGCCTAAATTGGGTTGTACAGACTCTCTTAGTCAAAGAGAAAGCTGAGAAAGGTATTTCTTGGCTTTGCAGGCAATTCAGTGAGGTTCAGAAATGAAAAAGAGAGATGGGAATAGTTTCTCTTACAAATACCTACCATGTTCATCCGGGTATTTATCTAGTGATTAAAAGATTTATTTTGTCTTTTAAATATGACAACACCTGCACAAACAAAGCCTATGGTGGCTTTCAGTGTCCAGATATTAATATTATGTAGCAATCAACTGGATTTTTCAACTTTCATTTAAGATTTATCATTTCAAGTAGCCTTATAAATATTATTTACATCTCTCCCTACTTTTTGGTAAACAATTGCAGTGCCAAATATAAGGTTCCTTCCAAGATGCTAACCAGTTTTACAGCATACTGTCTTTACACCAGTTCTCTGCTTTAAGTCATGATCATGATCATGACCATCCTTCTAGTTGTTAACATTTATTGTGCCTCTGAATGTGAGGTCTTTCTATTTGTAAGTCTCATTTTCGTGATACTTCAAAATAGTTGTTGTTATTCCTACTATATTTATAAATAAGAAAACTGGAGGCACCTGGGTGGCTCAGTTGGTTAAGCCTCTGACTCTTGATTTCAGCTCGGGTCATGATCTCACAGTTTGTGACATTGAGCCCCACATTGTTAGTGCAGAGCCTGCTTAGGATTCTCTCTCCCTTGTGCATATGTGCTCTCTCTCTCTCAAAATAAATAAATAAACATATAATAAAAAAATAAGAAAACTGGAGCTCAGGTGAAAGTAAAGTGAGTTGCTCAAGGGCATATGGCTAGAAGGTGGCAGAATGAATTGAAAGCTAATTCTTTCCATTCCAAAACCTGGATTTTTTAGGGCGTTTATTTGGCTTCAGAAGATTGTGCTGACTTCCTGTGCCATTTGAGGGAATTTGCAGTTATCTATTTCCCAGATCCCGTCTGGGTTAAAACTATAATTCTGAATTCAGGGATAATTTTTCTTACTTTAACTCAACTTTGGGTACTGATTATTTGGAGTCAGAATATAAAGCACCAACTCCAAGGATTGCAAAAATTTCAGCTATTATAGAGAAGTCTTTTTTATTTTATTTTATTTTTATTTTTTTTAATATGAAATTTATTGCCAAATTGGTTTCCATACAACACCCAGTGCTCATCCCAACAGGTGCCCTCCTCAGTACCCGTCACCCACCCTCCCACCCCCCATCAACCCTCAGTTTGTTCTCAGTTTTTAAGAGTCTCTTATGTTTTGGCTCCCTCCCTCTCTAACCTTTTTTTTTTTCCTTCCCCTCCCCCATGGTCTAATGATCATGGTCAATGATTAGGTTTGTAATAACTTTAATCTTTCCCTGTCCTCTTTCTAGCTGCTTCATTTTGAATATACAGTTTTTGTTCTTCATGAGAGTCTCCATCAAGAGCTTTAGATTTGGGTCTTACTTGAAAAGGACTGGTCAAATGTATTGCTGTCAGTGAAGTTCCATATTGTGTCTGGAACCATTGTGGTGTCAACACTTGTTAGAATTACCTCGGAAGCCTGAAAAAATATGCAAGCCTGCACCAATGTTTAAATTCTGATTTAAATGGTGTGGAGTGGAGTCCAGGGATCAGTATTTATTATTTTTTGTTTTGTTTTGTTTTTAGCTCCCCAGGTGATTCTAATGCTCAGCTTGAGTAGAAAATCACTGGCCTAGATGATTAATAGAGGTACTAATGGAGGAGAGGGAAGAGAAAGCCCCAGAGTGAGTGGTCCTCAAACCTTTTGGTCTATGGACCATTTTATCGGGGTGTTGAAAGAAATGGGTCTCTTTAGAATTAGTAGAGGTAATTGCCTGGCTTTTGATGAGACACCAATGAGTGAAAGCATAAGTAAATGACTAACGAGAGAGAAGTTATATGTAGAGAATAACTTCATTGTGTGTTTCTGGGATGCTTTTATATATTTTTAAGTATGATCATCCAAATTTACCAGTGAAAAAACTAAGATCTTTTGGGATAAATACATTAAAGAGACTAGTTTTAGCATGTAGCAAAACTTGAGTTAGAATTTTGATTTGCTAACACTTAGTCCAGATTCTTTCTTACTTATCCTGAAGATCCTGGAGAAATACCCCAGTGGTGAAATCACCCTTTATGAACACCCCTGGGAGAGCTCATGGAATGCACAGATTTGTATTCTAGGGGGAAGAATAATTATCTGATTTGGTCCCCAAATTTCATTTTGCAGAAGCTCTGTTCTGAACAATTTTCTTACAGCAGCAAGAGAAGCCTGTTGTGTACTTAGACACAACACTGTGTCAGTGTACATGTTTGCCATGGCTATTTTCAATTCCCTGAGCTTAATGTATTTCCTTTCTGTTTAGTGGCAGATGCCCCTTTGTTTCCCAAAGCCCATTTCTTATACTCCCCCCCCGCCCATTTTTGAGTTTGATCCATCTGAAATCTATACATTATTTCACAGATATCAGTGACTTTTTTCCAGGTTAAATTATTTAATGGTATTGTTTCATTGAAGGCTTCAGATTAGCTGCTGACACTTATTGGCAGAAAGAAACACGTTTTTCCTTTGGGATAAAACATATTTTGTATTAGAGAAAAGAGCAACTGAATTGAGTTTCTGTCTTTTAAATCTTAGCTGTGGCAAATGAAGACATCTGGTGCTTTAAATGACAATTTACCTTTGTATCAAAATTAAGCATTAGTCACCCAACCTATATTTTATCTTTCTCCCTCCTTCCCTCTTGCCATTTCCGCCCTTCTGCTTTCTCTCCTCTTTTTCCTTCATTCCCCTATCCCTTCCCCTCTCTCTCACCCTAGATCCCAACTGCTACCCTCCTGACTCCCTCCCTCTTCCCCTCCACCTCTCCACCCCCTGCCTCTCTCACCTCATTCACTTTCTCTTCTCTCTCTGCCCTTGCTTCCCCCACTTTTGCCTTTTCTAACCTACTCTGTTTTGGTTAGCTTAACATCTCATCTTCCAAGCCTTTATTCCTTTGGGTTTGGAGGTTTTAATTCCAAATGCCACTCATCTCGTGGAGTGAATAAATCAGGCATCTGAAAGGAAAGAGGAAAAAAAATGAGGTTTGATTTCATTTCTCTTTCTTTTTCTGCCAAGCACTTTTCTTGGGAATTTTATAGAAACAAATGGAAAGAACATAAGCTTTCCCTGTTTTACTGTCCAGGTGAGTAAATGGGGGTAAGGAGGTCAGCAGCTATCTGGGTGCTCCTGCCTCCCTGGGATAGAAGCGTGTAACTGCAATTAGGCATCTGTTTTCCTGTCCTTTCAAGACATCTGCTCTATCTGCCTGGAATTCCAGGTACTGCCCTGGCATAACACTGGTTTATATATTTGCCGAAAATAACTCCGTATCTACAGTCTGACCATTTATCATCACAGTAACCTCTCTATGCAGCATATACCCATTTTTCCAGATCAGGTCAGTGGTCTAAGCATTGGTAGGATGAACCCTAAGCTGTTAGAGAGGAGAGCAGTGCTATATATTGGAGAGTCTGGGACCTAGGGTAAACATTAGCAATCTGGAATAGCATCCTTTTGAATGCCAAGTCCAAATGGGGCCAGATGAGTTGAGGGACAGCAAAGCTGAAGGTGTTTGGAACATTCTGCTCAAGGAAGCGGGGAGCAGGAGTAGACAGGAGAGGTCAGGAGGAATTTTCCCATATTAATGTCACAATGCTGGAGGCTCCTAAAGCCTGAATTACACATTCAGAGGGCAGGTTGGCAAAGGACAGCCAGGCAAGACCACCTCCTATGTGTGTGCCTTGAATGAAGATGCCTGGCAGGGGGCTAAATGATGATGAACCCCAGCCACTCTGAGCTCACCGACATGGGTTGTAGTTCTAGAGGGAGAAAGGCCTTTGTCTTAGCAGAAAGGTCATTTAGGCTTACCTTATCAGGCACTGCATCTTGAACTCAGGTAACCTATTTGACAATTAGGGTTTCCTAATAAATGAGAGTGGGGCCCCAGACCAGAAATTGGGACCCTTGATTCTTAGAGTGGTTTCATGTGTTTCTTCCACCTGCTTCTGTCCACTGGATAGCACTGTGTATTATTACTGCAAAAAGGATGAAATGCAAAAAAACTAAGTGGTAAGCTTTTGTTTTCAAAATGGTTTGAGAAGACAACCTCAGAAATTTCTTTTAGAAAAGAATGTAGCAATCTTGTGGAGAGCAGGTATTTTCCTGTGCCTGATTGAACCAACCACTTTTCAGCCATACCATGCTAAAGACAGCACTCGACTGCTACATTGCAACCTCTTAGTCCTAACGGTACTTCCACCTCCGCTTCACTGGGATTCTTCAGAACTTGCTTAGCTATGGATGTAGTAATTGGAATCAATTATTCATTCCCAGTAAATGAGCTGAGTAACTGGGAGCACATGGGGTAGAAGTGGGGGGTCATTGCCTCAGCACTGACAGGCAAGAAAATGGCGTGAAAGGCTTCTTGAATATAAGGAAAAACAAAAGTATTTCAGGAAATGATGAGTGGTCCTTGTTTTGGATCCCTTATCCATCTAAACTGAAAACAAAGAAGAGAGATTGGGGTGATGGAAAGAAGGGGAGCTGGCAAAAAACAAGCCAAGATCATTCTTTGTAGTATCTGCGTAGCACAATGAATTGAGGCCAAGTTAAAATAGTCATTATAAACATTGAGTTGAATTCTGGAATTGGGAGATCCTTAACCTACTAGCTGGGTCTACTTTGAGATATCAGCTTTCTCATCTGTAATATAATGTGTAATGTGTGTGGAACTACAGGGGTGCAAAAGGAATAATGCCTATCTGGCTTCCTTGGAATCATCATGAGACTTAATAGAGAAAATACATTCAAAAGCACATTGGAAAATACAGTAAGCTGCTGCACAAATAAAAGGCATTTTTATCATTTTATAAATTCCCTTTTTATTCCTGGACATTTTTCTAAGTCCTTTCGTCCTATGCCGTCTCTCCTTTCCATATCTTCTCCCTTTATCTAAGGACTACAGTTACCTGATTTGAGGAGTCGGTGTTTGGCAGATAGATAGCAGAGCTCTTGTATATGGCATGCTCATCACGAGAAGAAAATGAGAGGACAACTTGGACCACCTTCTTCGAAATGGAGGACCATGGAGGAACTACATTCATTTATTAATATATAAACTTGTTCATTTGTCACATATTTGCAATGGGTCCACTGTATCATAGGCACTGCACCAGACACTTAGGATGTGGCAGTGAATAATGCATAATCATCCTCTTGAGAATGTCACAATCTAGTACTTCCTTGGAGGTCTTCCTGGAAAAATACAGTCATATATTTTCTAAGAAAAGTCCAGAACTTTGCTAGACTATATAGACATCTTCTAAGTAGCGTATGTATGTTGTTTTGAAGGAATAGACTTTTCCTTACCAAATGCAAGTGTGACTGCTTATGTTGGGAGTGAGTTTTGTATTTATTGCCTCTTTCTCTTACAGGAAGCATAACAGTGATAATTCATTCATCCAAGGAATGAACCCGTGATTTTTCTTATTCTCTTGTGTTGGGCCAAACTAGAGAGACAAAACTGTTGTCAGAAAGCTAGCCAGGTTAGGAGCAACCTAATTACATGGGCAAGGCAAGGACACAAGGATGGAATAGCTATAAAGTCAGCAAGGAAGTGATATGAGTAAATGGAGTGAAGAAGGAAAAACCTTACAGTAGCAGGTGAGGTAAGGAGTTTAGGAAATGGAAGAAAGGAACATGTGGCCGGATATGGATGAATCTGCCATGGCTGGAGGGACTCATAAAAGTTACTAAGCATGTCATTCACTAAATCCTTCCTGAGCCAAATCACACCATTCAGAAGAACTCAGAATGAGTCTAATACCAAAACGGAAATATTTTTAGTTGCTTCATCTGACTTTATACCAAGATTTTTGTCTTTTATATGAGTAAATTAATCAATAGCAGGTTAAATCAAGAAATATTTACTGGGAACTTCTCTGTTTAAGAGCCTTGGGTTTCAAAGATAATAAGATTTTGGATTTTTCTAAGTTGAATCAAAGTTTTGGGGCAGATATTGCCTTCGGGGAATTTACAGAATGATAGCAAATATGACATACACAAGAATGACTGCAGAATTTAAGCCCTGAGAAAGTGATGTCTAATAATCTGTGGGGGTTCAAATAAAACAATGATCACTGCAGTTGAGAATCTCAGGGAGAATTAGGGAAGGGAACATGAGGAAGTAACATTTGACCAGGAAAGTTATGAGATGATGAGAAAATGAATGTTTTGTATGAAAGAAACAAATTGAACCAAGAAATTGAAGGAAACGTGACATATAAATAGGAGACAGTGAGCTCTGTGAGGGCAATAGGGGGAAATTACAGTCGGAAAGGTCATTTGGGGCTCCGTTATAAGATACAGAATGACTTAAAGGCTAAAAGTCTTATACTTTATTCTACAGCCAACAAGAAGCCTGTCACAATTTTTGTGTGTACAATAATGTTATAATCAGAACTGCATGTCAGAAATATTAATTCAGTTATCAATCAACAGTTATTTATTGGGTATCTACTCATTGCAAGGTACTATACCAAGTGTTGATGAGAATGCAGAAGAAATATATCACACAATTCTTGATCCAAAGGTCTTGCATTCTGAGCAAGGCAATAAATGTCATAGTCAAAAAAAGATTACTAATTACTAATTATTGAGTTATTTTACAATTATATTGGATAAATAGTGATACCTGTAACACTATTCTGATTTCCACTGAGTATAATCTGGAATCTTCTGTGTTGAAATTGTTACAAGGTTGTCTCATTGTTCTCAGTTTGTAATCAGTTGGTTCTAAACTACTGCTTGTCGAAGGAAAATTACATAGCAAATGAGAGTGCTGCAAACCCACTACCCTGAGCAGATGTGTAAAAAAAATCTTACTAAGCTCCCTTATCCCCCCAAATGTGAAGTGTGTTTAGCTGAATGGAGATTCTTCGTTTGTCTCAATGATTAATTGTATCTTGTACTGTCCTGGAACCTGATATTTAATTATCCTAAAATGCTTTATGAATATAGATTATGTGTCTCCAGGATCATGTGAGTGGGCCGGGATGTTTGTTGAGTGATCTTTTCTCTAATCAGTGTAAATTTTGCCAGAGACAGACCATGACTTCTTCATTGTCTGACTTTGAGCCATCGCTACATGTGGAAAGAAGGACATACCGCCATAGGGTGCCATTTATCTCAGGCCACAACTGGGATTTGGATGTTTGCAACAGTCTCAGCTATTAATTCTGACTTCTTTCCTTTTCCGTTAGGCACACACCACACACACACACACACACACACACACACACACGGACGCACACATCATTGACAATACAAACAGCATAAAATGAGTTTTGTTTTTGTTTTTGATTTGTATTTTGCTTGTTTTATTTATTTCTTTATTTGGTGGTTGGGCACAAGAAAATTACTTTACCTTGACGGGTAGAAATATTGGAGAAGATCTTCTTTGTTAATATCACCTTCATCACCCCCATCATCATGACAGCATTGTCAACCTCATCCTCAAAACTTTACTAAGTACTGCCCATGAGTTGGGTTCTGTTTTTGGCTATTTTATTCACTATAAAAGAGATGCATTTAGAATCCTTTATGGAGGAGAGATGCCACCATTATATCCATATCAATGAACTGTTCTGTCAGGCAGTAGAATCAGATTGTGCTCTTGCCCAGGTAACTTTGTAAGATGACTAACTGGGCTATGGAGCTTAGCCTGAGGCCACAGGATATAACATGTGTAAAGTTAGGACCTATACTTTTATATGGGTTAGATCTCATTCGCTCTGTACAGAATCCACAGGGCTAATTGCCTACAGGCAAATATGGAACTGAGAGTTAATGTATTAGGTGCTGATGAAGGTACGGATGTCTTCTCAAAATAGCTGCTTCCTTCAAAACCTTTTTTTTTTTTTTTAATATTTTTTTCTCCTTATGGGAAGTCCTTCCTTGTCTTTTCCAGCCATACACTAAACCAGACTAAAAATTGGCATAGACACAGGCCCACATCTGGAGGATATTAGTCTGCCCAAAGGAATTCAGCCTGTGAACTGGTAAGAATCTAAATAAAATATTTGAAAATTAGGTTCATTCCATTGCTCTCATGTTTCTACAGGTATTTACATTTTCTGGGTTAGCAGCCACATCACTCAGTATTGTTGAGTGTGGAAAGGGTTTGTGAAAACGTTGTGGGCTGACAGATGTTTTGAACCTCTCTGTCTCCCCAGCTGCACCAGATCTAACAGCCTGAAAGTGATTTCCCTTTATGATATTTCATACCACATTGCAAATCTAAATTGAGGCCTGTTTCCTAAATACATTTAAATATTAGTTGAATATAAAAAATGTGAATACAGCCAACAATCCATGAATACGCAAATGTATTTCAAAACATTCTTCACCCTGAGAATCAGAAAATGGCATATCTGGGACAAGTGAAGATAGATACAAAAGACCAAAATGGAAACATGCCTATCTGTGTATCTAACAGTTACTATTGTGTCTATCACCATAGTGCCTGGGCCTTTTGTTGAGAAACATTTCTCCTCCTTAATGATGATAAACTCAGGAATATGCAGGAACAAGAGAGCTAATTTATAAATAACGTGAATCTCATCCATAATGGCCAGTATCGGGAGGCCATTATGTAGATGCATCCAGATCATTAAGTGGCAAGGTTGGCAACTTTACAAATTCTTTATCCATGTGCAGAGGCTGGGAGAGTGGGAGAGAGGAAGAGAGGTGAAAGGCAGGTGTTCTCTTTTGGTTTGGAAATCCAAAATATAATGGGAACTTCTCAACTTCAGATTTTAGCATTGTTTACACCTGTAATGCTTTGCTGCCCTTCATAACCAAGGTCTTAGTTTATAGACCTGCTGATCACGTGTATGCTTTCTTTGTGAAATTTCTAGGAATGAAAGATCTGGATGGATTCCATAAAAAGCACATTACTGTGCCATGGCTTTGTTTTTATTGTTGGCTACATGAAATTTCCCATTTACATAGTTACTAATGATGCAACAGAATCCACGATGATATGCTTTATAAGAAATATGTAGATATCCATCATTACTGATAACTAGGCCAAGATTGAGTACAATTTCATAGTATTCTCTTCAACTTTTTCCTAGAAAATCTGTCTCCTATTTTTTTCCTGAGGCTAATCTCAGTGTACTGTGTGAAGAATAAGGATTTTTTTTTTTTATCACCTTCTGGTATAGTGCAGGTCTCATAAACAAATGTTTGTTGATGAAGTAATTTTTAATGAGCATGAACTACTGTTTCTTCTTACTTTTTAATAATCATCCAAAGATCAAAAACAATTATTTAAAAAAAATTTTTTTTTTGAGAGAGAGTAGAGGGAGAGAGAGAATCTTAAGCAGTCTCCATACCTAGCACAGCCCCTATGTGGGGCTCAATCTCATGACCATGAGGTCATGACCTAAGCCAAAATCAACCAACCAACTGAGCCACCCTGGTGCCCCCCAAAACAATTATTGAATGAATCCCATAACTTGAACTATTTTTTATTTTATATTTCTATATCATTTTTACTTCTGTATTACACTGGAAGTTATTAACCAAATAGGGGTTCACTTTAAGAGAATGTATGATGTTTGTATTTTTTTCTCTTTAAAGGATGAATGAAGTTTTCTTTTTTAACATACTGAAAATATCTTAAAGACACTTCAATTTGTCTGGCATTGTCTAATGAGATCTGTAATTCTACAGGGTGGTTGAGAGCAGGTGTATTTGTATTTTGAGAAACCCAAAAGGAAAAGTATCACTCTCCAATGCGCAGCTCCTGAGGCTCTATGCTAACTTCTAGAAATATAGTGGTGAACAAATGACCAATTCTGGACCTTACTGTGCACAAAGTCTGGGGAAGGTACTATACCAGCTGATGTAAAGAGGATAAAATATTTTTATCAACAGATCTTGATCTCAGGGAAGTTACATTTAGAGAGGGAGATTAGACTTATATATGTAAGTAGGTAATTAACCATATAATGTAATGTGCGATGTGGTAGTGGAGATATCAAGCACTACCAATACTCAGACAAAGGTATTTCACAATGAGACTGTAAGGAAGGCTCCCTGAGAGAGAAAGTGACCGACTGGGATTTAGGGGGAGATTTTGATTGGTGGTGAGAGGTTCCTAGTGGCTGGCAAATAGGGAACAATGTGGTATAGTGTGTGGGGACAAGTTTGAAGAAGGCATATCCAGAGGGCATTGTTCAGATTAATATGATTAGGATAGAATGTATATGGGAGGGCAATATGAGAACACTTTGACTGGGTTTGGTGAAGTTTGAGTAGCCTGTTAAGGAATTTAAGCAATATAGACCATAGGAGTCCACTTAAAGTTTTTTGAGTAAAGTAAAATTAAATGCTTCATAATTTTACATAATACATACATAATACATAATTATGTATCTGAAGAATCTTGTGAGGCCATCAGCTTCTAGTTCATGTTTTCATATAACAAAGTGTTATATCAACCTGGACAGGAAGTACTTCTGGAACATTCTAATTCCCTAATCCAGTAGATTACTGTGTTCTTTCAATTAAGATGTTGACTCTTTTTGCGATCAAACTCAGATAAACCAGATTTTCACAAATCAGGACCTAGTCTTGTTAATCTCAGACACATTTATGGGATATCTATGATTACCTCAGATACTGTACAGGCTGGCATTTGTCAGAAGTTGATATACTGGTCACCCTGCTGAATTTCAGCACTTTTATAATTGTGATATATAAAGATGAAATGAAGTGATAATATTCCACTTCCTCATATGAAGATCCTTCTTACCCATCTGCTCTGATGTCTCTGTAACAATATTATGAAGTTATATATGACATGCTGATCCAGTGAGGATCAGGGCGGTTCACAGTGCAGGGATTTTAGTATCATGTTCTGCATTCCCTCTTACTTCCGGATACTGTGCAAGTTAAAGCTAGGTAAGCATTATTTCTTTTTTTAAGTACATTACGGGTGGGTAGTGGGCAGCCAACGGGATAAATTAATTGTCTGCTTAATGCAGCTGAGTGCATTATCTCACCAGAAGTGGAAATCTTTAGCTCCCAGGTAGCAGCACAATGGGAAAAACCAACCATTTACTTCTAAGGGATTCAAAATACCCCGAAGTTAGGCAGTCAGGGAGGCCCTTGGATAAAAGTGAGATGTATGCCATTGTTAAGATAGGGCATGGGCCATATTTTGGACTGTTCAGTACTTTCTTCTCTTTATTCCGATGGCTATACTCTGGCCATTTTCTGCCCCCAAAAGAGGACTGGGCTCACTGCTCTCAAACATGCTCTGTTTCCCCAGGGCAGCTCTCCGTGATCTGTAGAACTAGTAGTCTGTTTTCCTGCAGGATGTGCTCACCTGGAATACCTGCTCTTTTGTTCTTGCTCTGTTTATCTTCTACTCATTCTTGAGGGGCTGCCCTCTCCAGGACACTTTCTGTGTCTGTAACTAACTCCCATTGGTTTCACCTCTCAAACACCCACAGTGGCTAAAGTCCATGCTGCACTATCTGCAATTGCATTTCATATGCTTGTTCTCATTTCTGGTTGCTCAACAGAATCACCCATGCAAGGATTTCTTTTTTCTTTCTTTTTTTAATTTGGAGTCATTGGCTTTCAGCTTGGCTCTGCATCAGGATTATCTATAGAACTTTGCAAAAGCAAAAAGTCTGCACCCAGAGATTGGGACTTTGAATGGCCTGATCTCTGCAGTTGTGTCCTGCAGGCAATTCAGAGGCATAAAGTTCAGAAATTTCAGTTGGATGTGTTTTGCATTGCCTGTTTTTGTTTGAGTTAATCTTTTCTTTGTAACTAAATTATTAGGCGCTAAAGTTTCTTTGGAGTATTTTATCTTCCAGCATTTGCATTGCCAATAGTATAGTATATTCCTTTGGTTAATTTACTTTGCTAGGATGTTGGGAGAAGACATGGTTCTGATTCCAGACCTGTTTCTCCAGGGCAGTTATTAAACAATTCTGGTCACGATGTACATGCAAAGACCCCCCGCCTCAGGGAGCCTTCACAGGACAAATACATTTCAAGAGAACACTGTTTATTTTTCCAGGAACAGCAACCTGAAGGCATTTTTAGATATTTCTGTTTTAGAGTCCAGAATTTATATGAATGACAGTGGCCCAGATGAAAATAAAAATTTGGGATTAATCTGTTGTTCCAATATACATTTACCCTGGCTGTTATGGAATTTACTTGAGAAAAGAGGTTATGGAATTTACTTGAGAAAATAGTAGAGCTCCAGAATCTCATCAAAATCTGCAAATAGACCAAAACAAAGCAAAACAAAGTCAGTATACCCCATTCCTCAATTGCCTGTGCCCCTGTGCATCCTGGAAAGAGTTGAAATCAGGTGGGGGAACATTCCATCTCCCTCCCACTTTGGACTTCCCTTTCTATTACGGTGGGGATTTTTTTCACAGTAGGATAGCTGTTCTGTAGACTATCTAGACTATCTGGAAACTTGCGGATATGGGGTTGCTGATAAAGATGCAGCCACCTCTGGGGTAAGGGCAGGTGACCATCCTTATAGTCTCTTCAGTAGCCAGGGTGGTCAGATTGGATATGGCTATGCCACTTCCTTCCTATTCTAAAGGAGAAGACCATGTTTGCCTGTAACAGGTCATTCTGCCATAGAAAGCTGAACCAGATATGTTTACAAAGCTGTCTTCTGATGATGGTGCCCCCCCCCCCCAGACCCTACCCCCTCTGCTGGCCCCCAAAAGCCCCATCCACCATCCCTATTTCAGCTTGGCTGTTGTAAGAATTTTGTTAAATGGGGCTCAGAGTAGTGAGAAAGGTAAAGCAGCTGTATGTGGAAGGTATTGCCCTTGCCTTGCTTTTAGGTCAGAGAGTCTGCTCATCTGGCTAAGCTACTTTTAGGCCTCCTTTCTTCTCCCCCCTACGGCACTGAGGGGAGGCCTATTTTCACATATGCGCTCAGACATGCAGAAGCAAATGCCAAAATGAATTAACTGGAATAGCTCTATTAATTTATGCCTCGACAGTAATGACCTTAAGACACAGAAGAATTATATATTAATTTGTTTCTAGTGTATAGCACTGCTAAGTTAACACATTTAGGAGAATACACTTCCCTGTCTCCAGCTGTGAGGGTAAATGAGGCCGCCTGTGGCTGCAGGAGGAGTTCTGGCAGAGTCCCACTAGATGGCAGGGTGGCCTCAGGGATGGGCTGGGCTGCCGGTGGCTGCAAAACACTTTGTTTGCAGTCATTATTTGACACACTCAAAAATTGACAATTTTTCTCGTGTTGTTCATTTGGAAATTATATTTAAACTTATTTATTTACATGGGCACATACATAACGTGTATATTTACAAACAAATATGCCTACACTGTCCGAGATAAGGGTGTTTAAGAAACAATGCGTCCCTGCACCAGCCTGGCTGACTTCTGTGAAATTTCCTTGCTCTGCAGACGCCCCGCTGTGCTCCACACCAGCGCACACACCACATCTCGCCTTATTGATGTTGGGAAGGGGAGAGATGTCTTTGAAAGTCAAAGGGCATAATCCCTTCCAGGAGGGAAACTGTTTTTAACACATGGTTTGGTCAGTTAGGGGTGGCTCAGAAAAAATGCAAGAACAGTCAGCATCATACATCCAACCTCCCCCACCCCCCAAGAAGATTAAAAGTAGAACCAGATTAGAGATTTGAATTTTATTCAAATCCCTTCTTCCCTTTCCTCTCCCAGGTTCTCTAATCTCTCCTACTCTTTTACCTTCCTGTCTCTCTTTGTTCTTATTTCTATCAAATCTCCCTCGTCTTTTTCCTTTCCTTCTCAGTCTGAATTTCTACATCTCCCCTTTCTGCATCCTTCATTCTCTCAGAATTTGATGCTGCCAAGCTGCCTCTGATCCTGCATCCCTTTATGCAGCCTTTCCCTGTTAATGAATTGTTAAAATTTCATAGGGAGCAGTGACTATGCTCTTCCCTGCTTCTGGACACCACAGCTGGCAAGCTGCTTTCCTTCTGAGCAGGAAAGTCACAGCTATGAGCCGCTACTTCTTGTTTGCAAACAGTTTTCCCGGTTTACATAGTTTAGTATGCAAGAGGGTCTTTCATTTTTTTCCCCCCTCATCCAAGTTTAGGTAGGATTAGTATTTCAGTTAATGAAGGCTTCTGGAAAAGGGAGCCTCTATCCACAGTACAGAAAACAGACCCCAGCAGTCTTAAAATGCCTGGCTTTTGCAGGTTCTTGCAGTGGAAAGATTGCAGGAAACTCATGTAAAAGTAGAGGACCATTTTATTGCATTTTCAGAGTGGGATTCTTGGAAATACCTTTGCCTCAATTGTCTAGCAGGCAATCTTGTATTAAAACTTGCAACTTTGGGGCACCTGGGTGGCTCAGTCCGTTAAGGGTCCATTTGGCTTGGGTCAGGATCTCATGGGTTCAAGAGTTTGAGCCTTGCATTGGGCTCTGTGCTGACAGTGTGCAGCCTGCTTGAGATTTTCTCTCTCACCCAATCTCTCTCTGGCCCTCCCAAACTGTGCACATGTGCATGCACGTGTGCGTGCTCTCTCTCTCTTTCTCAAATAAACTTAAAAATTGTAACTTTTAGGGTGCCTGCGTGGCTCAGTCAGTTGAGTGTCTGACTCTTGATTTCTGCTGAGGTCATGATCTCAAGGTTCATGGGTTCGAGCCCCGCATTCGGCTCTGCACTGACAGTGTGGAGCCTGCTTGCAATTCTCTCTCTCCCTCTCTCTCTGCCCTTTCCTTGCTTGCGTGCCCTCTCTCTCTCTCTCTCTCTCTCAAAAATTGTAACTTTTAATATAGTTCTTTCTAGATAAAACTAAAGTCATTTTCTTGATTGTTCTCCAACCAGTTACACACATGAGCTTCTGTCCATTGTGTGTGCCTTCTTCCTTTTGGATTGTAGGATAATTGCTTTATGGATAATATGTGTGGGTAAAGAAAAATAGAACAGAAAGTGATCAACAAATTGCAGTCTAGATTAAAAAGGGATTTTTCCCTTAAAATATACATAGAGGGTATGTAGGCAGTTATAGGTGATTCTGTGGTAACAGGTACAAATACAGTTATGACCCACTTTGATATTTACATAACAGTGTGTACCCTCCTGGAAAATTGTGTTATTGTCACACCTCTGATCCACCATTAATTATACATTTTACCAATGTGATCCACAGAATACATAGATATTATCAGCCTGATAATATCCCTCACTTTATTGCCTTGTAAAGGTATTGTTCATGGTAATTATCTCAGGCATTCAGAATTCTGAAGTTCTTTTAAAAATTTCCAGAAAAAGTTATGTTTAATTGGAGTTTCTGTGTTAAATATATTATGTTATATCCTTAGTAATAGGGAAGCTATGTGTTGTGTGCACAATACTTTGCAGTCATAAAGAAATACTGACTAAATAGAACATCCCATCCCTTCAAGGTGTTGGGTAACTTAGTATTTAAGTATTTGTATCCTTTTATTTTTTTCTCTTTCACTTTGTCTCTCCCCTTTTTGTCTTTACATCTTTCCTATACATCACTGTGGTCATTAATGAGAAATTCATGTCAGCAGTTTGTAGAATAAAAAAAAAAAGGAAAGCAACTGAATTTCCTTCTTCATCTTAGCATTTTCCTCAGACTAGAGATGCTGACCATCTCAAAACTAGTAGATAGGTGCTGACATTTTATAAATTTGTGCCCTTACCATAAACCTCGACCAAGTCCTCTAGATTATTTCAGGAAAATCTTTCTTCTCTGCCAATATTGGACACGTTTAGAGATCTAGGAAAAAAAAATAAATTGTTCTTCTTGTCTACTGTGGCATGCTTCCTGTTGTTAGGTGAATAATCAAGCAGTTTATTTTAATCAGGAGCTCTTTGCAGAGGGGGGTGCTGGAGAGGGTTAATTGCTAGGGTAAAACAACTACAGGAGTTCAGCGTACTGGGGTGCTAATTGAGTAACAGGTGAACATAAATAGTGTGGAGAAGCAGGAAATTAGAATATAGGAGGAAGTAGGTAGATGTTAAGCTCCACAACACTTACAAATGTACTTAAGTCATTGGTGCTACAAACTGAGTAATAAGCTGTTTTTAGAAATTTCAGGTGGCAGGCCAAGACTGGGATTGGCATGGGAGAGAAAGGGGCTTGGCTTCCTGTTGAGTAAGTGACCTCAGCTGGATCCAGCAGTTGGGTTTTAGGCTTTCAGCATCATTGACATGTGTTGCAGGTAAAGACAACTGTGGGTGAAGCCTGGCTTCTTCCTAGTCATGGCATGGCCAGGAGGCTTGAGGATAGCCCTGTCTTCCTGTAGCTACTCAATGCTTATGTGTCCTTTGATAACATTTACCAGTATTCACCTCACAAATAAGAGTTAGATTTAAATCATCAACATTTACAGAAAAAAATATGATGATTTGTTTCTATGTTTAGGTATATTGAATTGAGATCCTATCCCTTCTTTTCCCTAGAGCAGGTTAGAAAGAGAAGAAAGGCTAGACAGGCTAGTCTTCAATCTTGGCTGTAAGTAAGAATCACCTAGGGAGTGTTTAAAACCCTGTTCCCAGGCTGCAACCTAGACCCATTAAATCAGAATCTCAGAGGATAGGACTAATATATTAGTAAACTTTAGAAAACCCCAGGTAATTCTGATGGGCCAAGGTTGAAGACTGTGGAGCAGAGACAAAAGCAGAGTTTGGTTAAGAGCAACTCTCCTGTAACTGTCTGTGATAATGTAATTGTTTTGCACTTAATGCCATGCATTTGGATGTCTATGGGGGATAAAGGGAGATTGTGTGCAGAGGGCAGAGGCTGCAGAGTCATTAAAGGTCATGCAGTTCTTCTGCTACAGGCCTGGGGTAAGAGTTGTATGTTAGACTGCAATTAAGAAGTGGGATGGGAGAGTACTGTAGAAATGGGAGAGGGGACTCTGTTTCTCTTGGTCCAGAGTGAGATGGGTGAAGATACCTCAGAATGTTCCGGATATCAAACCACTGAACATGTCAAAATTCTAATCTGAACACTGGGTGATATCTCCTAACTATTCCTACTCACTGGGGAATGCCACCCTCTCTAATAAACTTAAGCTTTAGGCCAATCTAGAGTAGGTGTGTTTGGACTTTAGCAAATCCATTAATCTCTCAGTATCTTTCACTTCCCCTTTAGTGGTTAGTTATTAGTTTCCTGTGGCTGCTGTCACAAATTAGCACAAACTTGGTGGCTAAAACAACAACAGATTTTTTTTTTTTTCACAATTTTGGAAGCCAGGCATACATACATACATCCTCTTCCCTCCTTGGAGAAAGTCATTGAGAGGGCTTGACTGTAGGTTGACCCAAGAGCTGGCCCGGGACAGTAGGAGGCTCCTTACCCTCTCCCCTGTCCTGGAGTGTACCTTCTGCCCGCTGTTCCCATAGCCAAAGCCACTTTAAGGATCCCAACCTTAAGAGAGCAGTGTGTTATTGAGATCATCTGGATAATACATGTGACTGAGCCAGGTTAGGGCCTTTCTGTAAACTCTTAAGACTCTGGTGAGGAGATCCACTTGTCTTGCTGCTGCCTAAGATAAGCCTCCTAGGTAAGTTCCCCAGCTTATTAAAACTGTCACCTACCAATCTGGAGTTGTCTGATTCTTTCTTCAGTCTCTCATTACACTGTGTGTATGGGGGCCAGTTTCAGATTTTACCCTTGAAGCTCCCAAGTGTGCATACCAACAATATGTTTAAGTATCCCTAAACTTATGTATATCCTTGTAGAACGCATACTGTTGTTTTGTATGCATATGTAATTCCATTTTTCAAAAACATTGTGACATGAGACTGATAATGTTTTTTTTTTTTTTTTAATTTTATTTATTTATTTTGAGAGAGACAGAGACAGAGTGGGGAAGGGGCAGAAAGAGAGGGAGAGAGAGAGAATCTCAAGGAGGCTCTGTGCTATGAGCACAGAGTCCGATGCGGGGCTTGGTCTCACAAACCATGAGCCGAAACCAAGAGGTGGATGCTTAACCAATGGAGCCACAAGGCACTCCCTGATAATGTTTCTTAATTTTGAAATTCAACATCATATTTTTAAGATCCATCCATTTTGCTCTGTGTACTTCGGTTGTAACCTTTGTTTCTAAAGACTGTAATATGCCACAGGATTCATTGACCACATTTTACTTTTCCCTTCCTCCAGTTATGGATGCCTAACTTGTCTCCACCTCTCTGCTAAATGAATATCCTTGTACATGTTGTAGAGCTTGCTCTGAATGATAGAGTACATGATTACTCAGCTGGACCACATGTTGCCAGATTGTTCTCAGAAATACCTATTCCAGTCTCTCTTCCCACTAGCCGTGGAAGAGACTAATTCTTTTTCTATATTCCCAGCAACATTTGACATTATCTAGTCTTCTAATTTTTGTTATTCAGATAGGTGTAAGGATATCATTTTAATTTCTATTTCTCTGATTATTACTGAGCTTGAATACCTTTCCATGTACTTGAGAGTCAGTTTCTGCTTCTATGAGTTATCTGTTACATCTTTTGACCATTTTTATTTTGGTTTCCTGTCATTTTCTTGTTGATTTGCAGAGATATCTTTTATATTATAGAGCTATGTCCAATACAGTAGCAACTAGCCACTTATGAATATTTGAATTTAAATTAATTGAAAATTAAATAAACTTAAAATTCAGTGCCTTGGTCACACTAGCTACATTTCAAATGCTAAATAACCAATTTTTTTTAAATATGAAATTTATTGTCAAATTGGTTTCCATACAACACCCAGTGCTCATCCCAATAAGTGCCCTCCTCAATGCCCATTGCCCACTATTCTCAGTTTTTAAGTCTCTTATGGTTTGCCTTCCTCCCTCTCTAACTTTTTTTCCCCCCTTCCCCTCCCCCATGGTCTTCTGTGAAGTTTCTCAGGATCCACATAAGAGTGGAAACATATGGTATCTGTCTTTCTCTGTATGACGTATTTCACTTAGTATAACACTCTCCAGTTCCATCCACGTTGCTACAAGAGGCTGTATTTCATTCTTTCTCATTGCCAAGAGGTATGCCATTGTGTATATGAGCCACAACTTTTTTATCCATTCATCAGTTGATGGACATTTAGGCTCTTTCCATAATTTGGCTATTGTTGAAAGTGCTGCTATAAACATTGGGGTACAAGTGCCCCTATGCATCAGCACTCCTATATCCCTTGGGTAAATTCCTAGCAGTGCTATTTCTGGGTCATAGGGTAGATCTATTTTTAATTTTTTGAGAAACCTCCACACTGTTTTCCAGAGTAATAACCACATGTTTCTACCATATGGCTCCCGTATTGGATTATGCAGAGAATACTTCAATTATTACAGAAAGTTGTTTAGGACAGAGCTGTTCTAGTTTTTTGTTGGTCTTATTATTATTATTTTTTAAATGTTTATTTTATTTTTGAGAGAGAGAGAGAGAGTGGGGGAGGGGCAAAGAGAGGGGACACAGAATCTGAAGCAGGCTCCAGGCTCCAAGCTGTCAGCACAGAGCCTGACATGGGGCTTGAACCCAAGAACTATGAGATCATGACCTGAGCCCAAGTTGGACACTTAACAGACTGAGCCACACAGGTGCCTGTCTTGTTGTTTTTAGATATGGCTAATATTTTCTTTAAATCTGTCATCAACATTTTCTGTGATACGGCAGATTAAAGATGTCTGCACATTATTTCATGTTCCTCCTAAAAAGACATATAATCAATGGCCCCTCCCCTTAAATCTGGGACTCTTTTGACCAATAAAATAGTGTAGAAGTGACATTGTGCCAGTTTCTGGGTGAAAAACTTGATAAAACGTAAGGTTCTAATTTCTTCTCATGGAGCACTCTCTCAGCTTCCTCTCTATGTGAGAAGTCCGATCACTCTGAAATGGCCAAGCTAGAGAGACACAAACTAGAGTGGTGCTCTGTTCTACAGTCTCAGCTGAGCCCAGCCTATCAGTCATCTCTGCCTAGGCACCAGCCATTTTTGTGATGCCCTCTTGGCTGTGTACTGTGTTGAATGCTACCAAACGCATTCAGTCAACAGTATGTGGAATAGGAGAGTAATCCAGTTGAGACTTTCCTGAATTCCAGACCTATGGGATCATTAGGTACAAAAACATGTTTTTTTTTTAAACCATTAAATTTTAGGGTAGTTTGTTATGTGCAGTGGATAGCCAGTTAGTTTTTTTAAAACAAAAACTTTGATGTAAGTGATGCAGTTTAGTATGTAGACTATTGCATAGCAGCTCTGAATGATAGAGCCTTAGCAACAATCGCTCTGCCTCTTGGATGTGTGCAACTTTATTAGGTTGAAGGTACTGATTTTCATTGTCTCAATCTCAAAGTTCAGATACTAATGAATCACAACACAAATATTGTAGTGAGGAAGAGATGAGACAGCAGATGTTAAGAAAGCTCTTCTCACGGTACCTGACTTCGGAAGGAGATGCTCTAATTGTTGGAATGTTCAAGGTACAGAAATGGCACAGAGGATAGATGAATGACTGCTTAGTCAAGTGAGGTGGAGGGTGGCTGTCAGGCTAGGGTCCTCAGAATTAAAAGGTTCATGGTATGTTAAAGGTACTACAGGAATTTATCAGACTAACATAAGGAGGAAAAGACATTTGAGGTAGAGCAGTTACAGTGTGTCAAAGCAAGCTCAGTCATTTATTTATTTATTTAAAATCTGTTGATACATGTGTATAATATATATCTGCATTTATTTAATGTTATCTGCATATATTTTATATATCTATGTCTGTGTATTTACATATGTATATATAATCTTTATTGTCTTCAATAAAAACATATGACTAATTTTAATATAGTCAAATTTACAATCTTTTTCTTTGTGGCTTTGCTTTTGGCATCTTGTTTAAGAACTTATTTCCTACCTAGAAGTAACACAGGTAATTTCTTGTATAATCTTCTAAGATTTATAGTTTTGCCACTTACATATACATATTTAACACATCTGGAATTCATTTTTTATGTATACTGTAAGGTAGGGATTTGATTTCACTTGGATACTAATATTCCTAGAAAAGGCATTAAATAGTTATCCTTTCCCATTGATTTATAATGTCCACTGTGTCATAAATCGTTTCCAAATAGGCATGGGTCTATTTTTTTTCAACTATGCTATATATTTGATACTATAACAATGTTTTAATTACCATAGAGACCGTGTCTTGATATTTAGAAGGGAAAATTTCTTTCCACTTTTGTATTAATTTTTTAATATTAAAACTTTATTTTTTTAGAGCAGTTAACAACAAAAGTGAGGGAAAGATACACAGATTTTTCGTATATACTTGTCCCTACAATGCATGCTGTAACCTTTCCCCTATCAGCATCCCCACCAGAGTGGTACATTTGTTAAAACTGGTGAACCTAGATATAACTGTATTTTTATTTTCACATTTCAAAGTTTATTAAATGATGTAGGAGAATACCATATTGTTAAATGAACAAAAATAGACACACAGCATCTTGTTTCCAAATCTGCTAGAGATTGTAGATATTTATATTATTAAAAGAATGGAAGTAAACATCTCAAAATGTTAACCATGAATATTTCTAGGTGATGGATTCATAGGCCATTTTCTCAGTTATCTTCATAATTTTTTGTTTTGAAAATTTTTTAATACTATAATTGCTTTTATAATCTGAAAATCCAACACATCTCAATAGAGAGAACATTCATTTTGAAAATATTTACGTGCAAAGAATCCCCAAGTAAATGCCTTGCAGGTCTTCTTTTTCTTTTCATTCTTTCCTCTCACATCTGTCTCTTAGGGCTGCCCTATTGGGCACCTACAATCTGATATTTTCAATAATCCTATCATGAAAGACATGTTATGTTGCTGCAGAAAATAGTGTCCTGTCTAGTGAGTAGTTCTTCAGCTGGTCAAATCAGGTTTGCGTTCATACTCAGTTATATGCAAACTGATGTTACAGAACTCTCTCACCGCTTTGTCAGTCTTCAATCCACTGCTCACTTAGTGAAATTTCTCTGCTGCCAGGGTTCATCACTTATGCTCAGAGACCACCTCACTTGAGTTTGATGTATCGAGACTATTTAAAAAAATGTTCCTATATAATTCTTTTTTCTTCTTTGTATAGTCTCTGCTGGTGTTGACTTGTGTATCCCTATAGGAATTGATATGTTTTTTTTACAGTCTGACCCTGAGTGTGTCTCCACTCTTGCCCCTTGTTGTGTGCAGAAATGTCTGTACTTGTGGGATCCAGAGGTCACCACATGAGTGTTGGTGGCAATAGTGGTCAGTCTCTCCTTGAATCCCGATTAGTTGGTCCTGAGGCCCATTCTTAAAGAGACATTGCATTGATCACATAATCTCTACTATCAAAGCAACTCTAATCTTGGCTCAGGGGTGGAGATGATAGGACCTTCAGTGGATGCCTGATTCAGTGCTTGGAGACAGCTTCTGATGGTTGTTACTTTTCAATTAGGTTTGCATTTTGTCATCATGTTCATCTTCAACACTGAAATTCTGAATTCTGAAAAGATCACTGAAAATCAGTGTGCTTTGCAAAGATACTGGTCCAGATGTCTGTAATTTTAATTCTTTTGCTGTCCTTTGGCCTATTGCCTGCCTATACTGCACTTTTCACATTTGCAGGCAAAACAAATCTATAGACACACAGCTTGTTGTGATATCAGTGATCCTCTGCTCACTATTTTATTTTTTGTTTTTGCTTTACAATTCATGAAAAGTCAGGTTTTATCAACAGGGTATTGCATTTGAGGCTCTGAAAAACATGACCCCCTCCTCCAGTGTCACTTCCTACTATAACTCTTAGATCAGTAATTTACCAGGCTCATCACCATTTCATAACAGGATTATGTACTTTTCAGTCTTATTCCCATGTTATTTTCTTAGTCCAAAATATCCTTCATCAAGATTCAAAATCTGGGAAGACTTTCTCGTGCCTCACCATGTCTCAAGGAAATTCTTCTTTTTCAACAGATCTCACTTTCTGCTGCACTATTGTGCATTTAGGAAACATGAAAGAAAAAAAAGGAACTTTTAGAAAAGCTTATTTTAAAAACAACCTTCTCTCTCTCTCTTTTTTTTTTACCTTTGTGTATATTGACGAGCCCATCAAGTTCTGTATGGCAGGAAATGAATCAAACTACAAATATTGATCAAGAAACATGTTTGTTGCTGATCAGAGATAACATTCCTTGTAAAAATGTGCATTTTGGTCAATATTTATTCCTTACTAAAATTACACAATTATGTTTTCTTCTCTTAAACTCAATTTGTCCAATTTGCTATAATGCAATTTCCTGTACCGATGTATAATTTATTTATATGATTAGCGTATCCTCTGTGGGAACTTAAACTGATATAACTTCCTTTGAACAACATATCTGGGGCAGTTATGATGTGTTATCATCAGCTAAGGGAAATATCTTGCTCATGAGTCACAAAAACAAATGTGAGCAAACAATTGCTTATAGTGATCAATTTTCATAGTGTAGTTCTAGCAAGAGCAGAGGTGGACACAATTGATTCTAGTCATATAACTAAATTGTCCCAATCTTAAATGTAGTTAAATCTAATCTTTGGTAATAAGGTAATAGTAGTTAACAAAGGATTCTTAACTATTACTACCTAAGACACATTATGATCATTAACTGATTCACGTAACATGTATGCCATTTATGCACGTAAAACTGCTAAATGAATAATCTGGTAACAGCATAGACCGTGTTTGCTCAATGAGCATTTATAAGGTGTCTGGGGGTGTGTACAATACTGTGCTTGCTTCTGAGAGAAATGTAAATGAGTTAAGATACATCCCCGCAAGCTAATGGGGAACAGAAATTTATGCTGATGAACACACAGAGCCTAAAATACCGTTTGATATGTGATGTGCTTCCGTTGCTTCTCTTGAAAATGGTCAATGCATGTTAGCTATTACTGTTATTAACTTCACATGGAATAGAAATGAAAAGAAGTTCTAAGTCATTCTGGAGCCAAGAAATAAGGGAAAATTTTATGAAAGCAGTTGAACTTGAGACGGTCTTGAAAAATGGTGTATGTATTCGTGCAGAGGTAGTGAAAGGGTGTGGCTGTTATGTTGGCTGTTGTCTGAACAAGTTCAGGTTGCTAGAAATGAAAGTGGCCTTTGAATGTTAGGCATACTGATGGGAGATCAGGCTTGTTTACTGGAAGAAATTAAAAATACTACTGGAAATACAGATTGGTCCAGTTGGTAGACTGTTTTGTTATAGGATAATAAAATGTTGGATTAGAGCCAGAAGAAATTATTTTTAATGATTTTCTGTGATTAGACCATGTCATACAGTTTTTCTGTGTCTCAGTTTCTTCATCTGTAACATGCATTAATATTGTGAGATAATTTTAATTTTTTCTTAAGTATGATAAAATTTGGTTTTGGATGACTCCCAAATATATAGCAATTTATACAGGGAACACAGTACTGCTAAGTGCTTTATATATACCTGTACTTCATACATGCACTTTATAAATATACTAAACACTCCATTTTACAAATATGTTATTATTATAATCATCACTATTGTCATTATTGTTAATAACATTTGTAAGTTGAGGAAGTGATTTATTCTGTAGGTGATAGAGCAAATGGATTTGTTTTACAATAGGTAAATGTCATAAGGAAAGTAACATTGAAGAAATATTGACCCTGAAATTCATTAGCATGTGACACTGAGAAAATATTTATAACATTGAGACAAAATAATTCCTGTACTCACTACATTAAAAGCTTGTATTTTCTCAAAAAAAAAAAAAATTGGGCAAAGGACATCATGGGTGGGAAATTCACAAAGAAGTTCAAGTGACTGATAAACTTAGGAATTTATGAACTTATAAAAACTTGTTTAACTTAATTATGTTCAAAGGACCTAAATGAATAGGATTTTTTAATCATCACCGGGGTGGGGGGGGGGGATGTAGTTTTGATGAGGAATATAGAGAAATGTTACTTTAATACATTGTGGTAAAAGTAAAAATTGGTACATCATCTGTGGAAGAACAATTTGGTAATATTTCAGAACTCCTAGATTTTTTTTTACTCTTTGATCCCAAACTACAATCTTAAAGGATTTATTTTAAGGAATTAATTACAAATGCATTTGTGAGGATTACCTTCATGGATGATTATTACTGTATTATTTATAGGAAAAAACAGGAAACAACTTATATTTTCAATATAAAGAATTATTTAACTAGATAATGGTGAATCTACATAAAGAAATACATTGTTGGCATTTAAATTGTGTAACAATGGTATGTAATAACACAGAAATATATACACAGTATACCAAAGCAATTTCAAATCTAACTCTGTTATCTGTGTATACAATATAAATTTGTATATGTATGTGTATATAAATACACACATGAATGGGATTATATTTAATAGGGATTATCTGTGAATGGCGGGCTTATACTTTTATTAACGTCTTTGATCTATCTTTTTGAGATTTTCTCTACTGAACTTTTGTTCTATTTTAATAAAAAAATAAGATGAACTAGGTGGCCTGGATAACTTCACAGGCTGAAGCTCCCTGAGGAGGGAGAACCAGATCTCTACGGTAAATCTTTTCATTCTAGTTGTTAGGATGCACATGAAACTCTTGTGACTTTTGACCTAGGGTGAACTCAGAGGTTTATCATATATTGACCTGTATTTGATTTTCTGTCCTAATGGGAACTTCATCTGAATTTGAACAGTCAGTTATTTAACTACCTGACCATGCCAATTCAAAGACAAAGTGATATCAGTAAGGTTTATTTTGTGACAATTCCCTCTATACTTTAAACTTCTATGATAGCATAAAACCTTAAAAGCACTAGGAGATATTATTCTCATCTTTCAAAAATGTTGTAATAGAAATTAATTCAATGACAAAAATTACCTGGTTAATAAGTACTTTTTGTATTTATTTGTTCACTTAAAGGGCCAGTTCACACTACTTCTTGGCCAGTTTGATCAACTGTCCAAAGAATTAAAAGTTAACACAGTTCTGTTGTTCCAAACAATTGACCCTGTACTGAAATTGTTAAATGATTATGCAAAAACACAAGTACAGTTTATAAAAGCCTTTTTTTCACTTGTGTTATGTTGCCTAGGATAATAAAGGGATTTGCAGGTCAGCTTCTCTGGTTCAGCCCTTGCCGTTCCATAATCTCGCAGGAAGGGTTAAAGACAGTGGTGTGAGTAAATGTTTAACAAATGATTGTCTGGGGTGGGGAAAGGGTGGGAGTTCTGATTTGTGCATTTGCCTCTTCCCATGGTGTAAATATTCTCAGTATAGTTGATTTTGAAATCCCAATGTGTCACTGAATTCAGTTGGGAAAAGAGGTGTACAACTATCTCGAGTCAGTATGAGTCAGCTACATCACATGCTGAAAGAGCACCTCCAACTACTGCATGTTCTGCTTATGTCTTTTGTCCTACAGATCACAGTGTTCATTATGATGTCTTTTTCCACTTAATGGATTGTGAAGTTTTTAAGGGGGCAATGTCTTGTTTATTTTTGTTTCCCCAGTGTCTCACACAATGCTGGGCACACAGTAATGTTCATTGAAAAAACAAACAAACAAACAAACAAACAAAAAACAGACTTAAGTTGAAATTGTAACAGTTTGTAGAATACATGGGGAAGACTGTATGGGAAAAGTATGGACTAAAGAATTTAATCTATATTTAAAATATTTGTGCATGGGACATTTGTATATAACTACTCAGTCATCAGCCTTATTTAAAAACATGCAGCAGGTACCAAATTCTTGTTTGATGAGAGTTAAAAATAATTAATATTATTATGTGGGAGAATTTGTTGTAGAAACATAAACAAAATGGTATATGTATAAAAACACAGTATTAGTAAAAGAGAAATACTTCTGTGGCTAAAGCTAAATGCCTGGGAAAAAAAGCAATTCAGTTTCCCAATATTAATTATTGGGCCATATCCTGCTATTGATCTGTGCATGTAAAAATCAATGCCAAGATAAGGACCTTCATAATTTACAGGAGTAATTTTGAGGTATATACTCATTGACATTCAAAGAGCCAGGAAACAATGAAGACATTATGGATGAGAAAACTTTGGGATTTATCTGAAGTTTTAATTACTACTTTTCAAACTTCTGAAGGAAGTGGAGGAGGGAGAGGGTAAGAGAAGCATGTTATTTTATTCTCTGTTCCTTCTAGGTTTGCAAAAAAAACCAAAAAGAAAAATATTTAATATTTATAGTATCTTACCTTACATTCATTGAACCTTTTTTAGTTTTGCAAAATTCTTTCACATTCACATTAAAAATTTTTTTTTTAATATTTATTTTTGAGGGAGAGACAGAGCATGAGTGGGGGAGGGGCAAAGAGAGAGGGAGATACAGAATCTGAAGCAGGCTCCAGGCTCTGAACTGTCAGCACAGAGCCCAATGCGGGGCTCGAACTCATGAACCGCATGAGATCATGACCTGAGCTGAAGTCGGATGCTTAGCTGAGTGAGCCACCCAAGCACCTCTCACATTCACATTTGATTCTCATTTCAGCCAGTGAGTAGAGGCCATTTACATGTTTTTCTCAATTTCTAACAGATGGGGAATGAGACTATTACTATGGACTCTGACTCTTACTGCTGTCTACTTTTAATTAGAATATATTTCCTCCCTGATGAGTATATGTGAGTATATGGAGTTTTGCTTGGAAAGACAAGACATGTGGAAAATGAATCAAAGGATCTTAGTAAACTCATATTTCCTGGTGAGGAAAAAGAGTCCTGTTTTTTTCCTGCTTGTTCCACTTGTGTCCTGCCGTCTGGCTCATGACAGACTTGGCAATCTAATGGGAAGCTTGTGGTAAGAGAACAGCACAGTTAATAAGAATTGACTGGCTTAGGACTGTGTTGCATATTTTTTTATTATTTAAAATATGTAAATATAAACTATATATTTTATTGTTTTTGTCCACTTGGGTTAGTTATTTCTTCAATTAGGTATGATGTCCCTTAAGATTTCTTTTTGCAGCTTGGGACTCATCTTTATGCTACCCCATATCAAAACATCCAAACATTATTTTGCTTTTTTAAATTTCAGAGATAAAGTACACAAATCTTTCCACTTCATTTTTCCCTCTTTTCATCAAGCTCTAGTTTTAAACACTTCCATTTTCTAATTATACAAAGGAAATAACATGAAATACTCTTCCTTTATTCATTTAACTTTAAAACAGAATAAAAATTTTTTAAAAACCCAACATATTACCATCTGTTTCATCATAGTCCTATATATTTTTTTCCTGAAAAAAGTATTGGGAGCCGTGCTGGTATGGAGTGGTTAAGAATAAGTTAGACTCTAAGAGAAATATGAGTAGATCCTGTAGGTGTGTCTTGGGCAAGGATTACTTTGCTGCAAGAACAGAAGCTCATTGACTCTGGCTCAAGTAGAAAGGAATTTTATTGAAAGAACATAACAGTTACTATCTCAGTTAAAAAGGTCATAAAGCCAAGTCCTGCTCAGACACCCATGAAAGGACTGGAATGGGCAAGTTGTGAACAGAGGCTCCTCCCCCAACCACTGCCGAAGGCACATGGTCTCTGGCTTCTGTGACTCTTGCATGCCTGAGCCATTTTTTCTTTTTCTCAGTTGGCTTACACTGCTAACTCATGGCCTGCCGCTCATCTTAACTTTTCTCTATGCCTATTCATCTTAACTTTTCTCTGTTCTTGACCTCCATCTGCCTTGCTGGTTACTCTAGCTCTGATGACACAGTATACTAATTTGAGAGCTAATGGTCTTCCAACTGGCTATTGTTTACATTCTGACAAGATGTAGTCTCATTGCCTAGTGTGGAGTGGATATTCAGTTGTGAGCTCCCTTTCCAGGCTCTGAGGGTATGGTGAATTCCATTAGAAGCGAGTGTGGTATGAAAGGAGTAATTTGGAAATGTTAGCGCACCAGGGTTAAAAGGATGAAAGCCAAGGATTAGAACCCCTTGAAATTGTAATCTTCTTGAGTATACTGAAATGAAAGACCTAAGTAGAGAAATAGTATCAATTAAGAGTAAAGATAGTATGGAAATTAATATTATTGTATTTTACCCCTTAGGTAATGAGAATACATTGATGGATTTTGAATTGGGAGTATTGTTTGCAGGAAATAAATTTTATGGGATAAATTATATTCTGAAAATGGTAGAGATTAGGAAACAGGAGGAGATCACTACTACATCAAAGATGTATATATAGTATAGCTGTTATATAAAATGCTTCCTGTATATTGCCTTTTTTGCCTTCCCATGTTAGAGCATATCTCCCTCCCTTTACTCTCCTTCATCAGAAAGAAAGAAATACAGTTCTTCTATATGATTATAAATTGTTTGACTCATTTGAAAGAATAGCACATATCATGATGAGCACTGCGTAATGTATAGAAATGTTGGATCACTATATTGTGCACCTGAAACTAATATAACACTCTATGTTAACTACACTGGAATTAAAATAAAACTTAAGAAAAAAGAATAGCACATATCACATTATTTTTCACTGTATTTATCTATATATTTAACTGTGTCCCTTTCCCTCCAGAAGATGGTGAAATTCTTGAGAGTATTGTATTTCTGCCATTTTTGTGTCTTTCTCATCTTTGCATTTAGTACAGTGCCTGACACATATGAGCCCCTCAATAAATGACAGTTCTCTTTTCTGTCCAGGGAATGTTTGACTTCCATTAAGAAGAATGGTTTTCAAAGTGGAAAAAGAAAACCACCTTGTGATTAGGAGGAGATGAGATAGGAACATAGCAAGAGGTGAACCGTCTTCTAAGAAAACCTGCAAGCGTGATCACAAAATCTCACAGTGTGGCTCTTTAGGTGCCTGTAGAGAATGTGAGAGGTGATAAAGAATGTTAGTAGGGAGAGATTGTCCTGAGGTTGAGTACAAGAAATATATAAATCTTTAGAACTGTAGACATCTAGCTTAGTTCAGCCCTGAGCTATCTTGCGGAGGGGAGACTGTTACTTATGTGGTTCCAGATGACAAAACTGGCACTTAGGATGAAGTTAAAGGAGGTTGATTTCAATATTCAGTAAGTTAGAACTTTCAAGAGGTAGAAGAACCCCAAATGAGATTCACTTTCAAAATAGCTTTTATCGGGGTACCACAGTGGTTCGTGGGATTGAGCCCTGTTTCGGGCTCTGTGCTGAGAGCACAGAACCTGCTTGGGATTCTCTCTCTCCCTCTCTCTCTGCCTCTTCCCCACTCATGCTCATGCTTGTTCTCTCTCTCTCTCTCAAAAAAAAAAAAAAAAAACCTTAAAACAAAACAACTTTCATTAACAGAAAATGTTCAAACAGAGGCTAATTATCTGAGAGAAATGACATAGAGATTCTTTTACTGGGTTGAAGTTTGTACTAAACTCTGAGGAACTTTCCAGACCTAACATTTCATGGTGCTATATTTGTTAAGTTGAATTGAAGCCTATGTTCCTTTAAAATGTAATCCACAGCCATGGTGATGTCTATATTCCTTTGGGGGAAATTCACTAATCAGGTGGAATAGCTACTTCTTTGATGCATTTATATGATTTTTTTTTCTCACAAAAGTCAAGAGACATAAAAAATAACATTTTAAATCATCTTGTACTTAGAGAAAAATATTTCGGAGAAGAAGGAAATGACAGGCTTGTTAAGAGTAAGGAAGGCTCCCAAGAAGATTAGCAAGTATGAATCATGCGTCTAGATCAGAAGGGTTAGTTCAATAAGGCAAGCTTTAAAAAGGTCCATTGGTCCGATCCCCAAGAGACAGGTTATGAAATGACTGATGCCAATCAAATCTCAGTTGAAGGCTCCGTGTATGTGAGTGTGAGTGAGTGTGCCTGTGTATTTCAGCGGTTGAAATGTCAAATCAAAACCAGTGTCAGTCATCATGGTGTCAGTTTGGTAGAGATGAAGTTGACATGTAGCTGGAGATTGGGGGAACTGAAAGGTCTCTTTAAATGTTGAGAATTCATTTTAGAGTGTTGGCAAGAAAGAGAGGATTTAAGGCATAGTACATAATTCTAGGCATATATATGGCTGGAAAAGTTCCTGCATTAATGATGGAAGAATAACCATTTACCATAATAGCAAACACTTTCCCACAGACAAACTCCAACAGAGGCTTCTTATTTCTAATTCATTTAATCCCTGCGTTATTGTCCCACCCTTTCATTGTGTCGCCCACAACTCTTTACTAGTGACTCTAGCCAGCACTTTATCTACTAAGATCCTAAGACTGATGGTTTATAGTGTCATGATATGTGATTTCTTTGGTTTTTGAAATGTTCTTACACCTCCCTTCTGGTTATTCATTAAAGTTTAGAATTTAAAAAAAACCTGAAAATAGGCCATATGTTTTTAAATCATGGTATAAAAAGTAAAAGTATCACAGCAGGTCCTATCATAGTATATCACTCATTCCTAGCTATCTAGCACTGTAATTTCTCCTCAGAGCTGTCCCTAGCCGTTGTTGTCCACAACTTTTCCTGTTCACTGACTTGCTACTGAAGGACAATGCAGCACCTTCAAGAGGAAAGGAAAACAGCATTACACTTTTTCTTCAGCATTTCTGTTGTGACATCAATAAGATAGTACCTGACTCTGAGTTTACCACATTTCTCAAGATTCTGCTGTATTTCCCTCTAATGTGTTACTTTTGCGAAACACCACTTTAAATTTAAGCTCAATCATAACAACATATTTTAAAGTTAATAGCAAGGCTGTTGAATTTAAAATATGTGGAACAAGGTCAAAGCTTTAAGCATCCACCCTGTCTTCATCTTATTGACTAGACTTTACCTGTTTCATTGGGATTTGATGGAGTGTGAGGTCCTCAAAGGCAGGAGCTGTGACTTAGTTGGCTCTTTGGAATAGTACTTTACATAGTGGCCAGCATGTAAAAGGTACTTATTCATCTGTCTTATAAGTAATTTTGAGCCATAATTATGGTACAAGCATTATGGCAGGCTTGAGGGAATAGCAGTAAAGAACAGGACAGCCTAATTCCTGGTATCTAAGGCAGGCAACATAGCCTAGTGGTTAAAAACAATCTGAATTTGATACTGTACCAGTTCTGCCTCTTAGAAAATGTTATGACCTAGAGGAATCTACTTGTGCTTAAGTTTTATTTATTTTTGAATCAGAAGTAAGAGGAATATCATTGGTGGGAAGACCTTAAGGATTCACTGAATTGAGGCAAAGTGCCTTGACCACTGCCTGACATAATACATGTTAATTATTTTTATGATCGTAGGGTTTATATTCTAGCTGAAGGATGGATAATTTAAAAATAATAACAGGAAAGTGTGGCAAGGTTTATGAGACAGGAAATCCATAGTATTTATGGAGAATCCCACCAATTCTGACCTAGTCAAAAGGGCAAGGGAAGTATCTGGAAGAAGCCAAGTTTTCTCTGAGACCTACTCAGTTAATGCTGGCTGACCTTTCCATTCCTTGTGAGACTATTACTGAGTTTGTGAGTTATTCAGGTTTCCCCATTTTCTTCTCTAATTCTTCTTCTAGGTCAGAAGCTGGCAGCAGTGGTGGCCATTTTGGCCTTTTGTGCCCTTCTGAAGTTTCTGCTTAGCAGATGAAATGCACAGTCTCCTGCACGTGTATATTATTTAGTTGTTGTATGCTTTTCTTGGTGGATTTTAATTGATAGAGTGGTTATAACTAAGTATGAGAAGTCCTGCGTTATATTCCACATGTCATGAGGGAACTGCTGGAAATGAGGTATGGATAGAATAAATGTCCCAGAAGCAAAATTATGAAATAGGTGACATTTATCTTCACTGCTCAATACTTCTCTCTTACTAGCACATCAGTATAACCAAAGACCCATTATCATCATATTTCTCTAGGGTTTTTTTCTGAGGACAGCAAACTAATAGACTGAACGAAAGTATGATGTTTATAGGGTAAGTGTATAATTTATTATTTAATATGACTTTTAATATGAAGGAGGTTGCTAATTATTATTTCAGGACAGTAGTCATAACCCAAGACTGTCTTGGTCAAATGAGGATGTATAGTCATCTGAAGTGTTAAAGATTTAATATATTAGCCTTTTGGAGATACTTTATTGCGCACCTAATAAATGCTACCTCTTGCTGTAGGCACTTAAAATTTTTTTTTAATGTTTATTTACTTTTGAGAGAGAGAAAGAGAGAGAATGAGAAGAGGAGGGGCAGAGAGAGAGGGAGACACAGAATCCGAAGCAGGCTCTAGGCTCTGAGCTGTCAGCACAGAGCCGGATGTGGGGTTCAAACTCACGGACTGAGAGATCATGACCTGAGCCAAAGTCAGAAGCTCAACCAACTGAGCCACCCAGGCACCCCAAGGCACTTTTTACTTACAAATAAAAAGATCAAGTGAGAAGATAAAGATGAACTCATATTAATGCATCTCTAATGATAGAACTTTAGACACTTCAGGCCATGGTGAGGGATGTATTTATTGGTATATCACATTCCCAGTACCTGTTGAATTGTATACTTCATAAGAGAATCTAAACTTGGCCTATGTATATATCCTTTAAGGAACATTGGGGTATGTGTGTGTCCATGGGAATATACAGTCAGAAGAATTGGAAAGTCATTTCAGTTCATACACACCAAGACAAAGCACAATTAGGACTAAGATCAAAGCTAAACTACATCCAGTGGTAAATAATTTATAACATACTTCCTTTTCTCATCTCACTTGCTTAACCCAAACTGAGACCCATTTTGTGTTCCACTGCTCCTTTGAGAAATAATCACTCACCACCTCAGCCCTTTTCCCAATTTCTGTCTTTCTGACAATGTCCGCTGTTTCAAAATACCTCATTATCTCCACTCTCCCACAGAGCCTGCAATGTGATGGTATTTGCCTTGCCTGAGGAATGAAGAGACAGTTTTTCCTCTCTCAACAATCCTATACATTGAGATCTGACCAGAGCATTCTCAAGCTGATTCCAAATGCATTCCCTGGAAAGGGGAGAGCAGACTTGCTCATCTCCATTGTCGTCAAATGGGAGAATGTTCTGCCAGGTCTCCTGACAGATTTCTTAGTCAAAGAGAAAAGGTCTGTAGTGCTTAGAAAACAAAGCTATTTCAGGTTGCTTGGCTGTGAGCTGATAAACAAGGCCTGGGGTGAGAAATGCAAAACATGTGTACGTACACACACACACACACACACACACACACACTCACTCACACATACATACATATACACAAGGGCCTCCGGTCAGTTAAAGACAAAACTGACATACTTAGTAGTCAAGCCACATTGCTTTCTTTCTGACCTGTTGGCTACATATTCAGTTGATAGCTTCCTGCTACCTATCACAAAACAATAAAAATCTTTTAAGAAGACAGTCCAAATTGCTCTAATACCTTCTTTAAAGAGAACAAAAATGCAGAAAGTTAGCCTGTAGGGACTTCATTTTTCATAGATATGCAATTTATGGTGTTTAAATATAAGCTTTTGATTTTAGGTTGAAACGATCTTGTCAAAAAGGTACATGAAAGACATTTATGCCAGGCTCTTTTTGTACTTAGGGTTATAGCTGATCCTTCTCACGTCTTTTATCCCCAGAACACTTGACTGGCACCTGACTTCACTATTTTGTTGTAGTAACTGATTCAGAGAAGGCTGTTTCTGCTTTTCCTTTTTTTTCCCCTTCCTTCTTTCTGTCTTTTTTAGTTATGAAGAGAGATTTGGGTCGGAACTAGGGTGTGGTGAGTGAGGGGCATTTGCTTCAGGCACATTTAAGAGAGTACCAAAGAACCCAATAATAAAGATAAGTAATATTTTAATGTAATGTTAAAAAAATGAAAGTCACTGCAAAAATCCATGATGGGGAAAGTATCAAAATTTTAAAGTAAGGCAGGATTAGTATTACTGATTTTTAGTTTTACCTCAGGCTCCACCTAAGGCTGTGCATGGCACTGGATGGACTGTAATGGCAACAAGCTGGAGAATGGAGTGGTATTTCTGAGGCAAGTGCACATCTATTTCTCCATCCCTTCCAGGAGCACATTGGCTGAGGACACCATGGATCAGAGTCAACTCAATCACAAGCATTCATAGAGCAACAATTCTCCTCAGCCCATAGATACTATAATCACATAAAACAGCCCTGAAGGCACAGTTCTCCAATTAAGTCTAAAGAGAGAGATGGGGCAAAGGCAAACCAATTAGATGGGGGATTACACATCTGAGTGGATTTGCTCAGTAGAAAAGAGGGAAGCGAGGAAGGAATGGGAAGTTGGAGTAGGAAGGGATCAGGCTATTGTGGAAGATTTCATGGTAAGACACTCAGAGGAACTGGATTGTGTGCACTGTATCATTGGCAATGGTTCTATAGGTCTCCGGAGAAAGGTGCTGGCATAGGAATTGCAATACAGAAAACCTTGGATATGTTACTTAGCCTGTCTGTGATTCAGTATTTTTATCTGAAAAATGGGACTTGCAGTATTTGCTAATCACAAAGAAATGATGAAATATTCACTTGGTAAACCATTATTATTTTTATCTTCATGGTTCCTGTTGAGACATAGGTATTGATTCATAGCTGGGCTCTGTGAGTCTCCTTCCTAAATAATCTCCCTCATATTTTGTTGTATTTATTTGTGTATTTATTTATTTATTTATTTATTTGTTTATTTAAGGGGGGAGAGAGAAGGAGAGTGACAGTGAGAGGGGGGAAGGGCAGGGAGAGAGGGAGTAGAGAGAGAATCCCAAGCAGGCTGTGCACTCTCAGCACAGGAACTGTGAGATCATGCCCTGAGCTGAAATCAAGAGTTGGATACTTAACTGACTGAGTCACCCAGGTGGCCCCTGTTGTTGTTTTTGTGGTAAAATATACATAATAATAAATTTACCATTTTAACAATTTATAAATGTATAATCCCACAGTATAAGTACACTCACATTGTTCTGTAACCATCACCACCATCCATCCCCAGAAATTTTTCATCTTTCCAAACTGAAATTCTTTATTCATTAAACACTAACTCCCCATTTCCTTCTCTGCCTATCTCCTCAAAACCACCATTCTATTTTCTGTCTTCCATGGATCTGACCACTCTAGACATCTCAAATAAGTGGAATCATAGTATTTTGTGCACATGTGTGCGTGTGTATGTGTGTGTGTGTGTGTTTGACCTATTTCACCTTTTATAATGTCTTGGAGCTCATCCATGTTGTAGCATGTTTGAAATTTCCTTCTTTTTAAAACTGAATAATACTCCATGATATGCATATATCACGTTTTGTTTATCTATTCATCTGCTGATGGACACTGGGTTGCTTCCATCTTTTGGCTGTTGTGAGTAATGCTGTGATGAACTTGAATGTACAAAAGTCGTTTTGAATCTGTGCTCTCAGTTCTTTTGGGCATATACCCAGTGATAGAATTGCTGGATTATACAGTAATTCTCTGCTTGAGGAACTGCCGTACTGTTTTCCACAAAGGCTGCACCATTTTATGTTCTCCCCAAAAGTACACGAGGGTTTCTTTTTTCCACATCCTCATGAACACGTCTTATTTCTTGTCTTTTTGATTCTACGCATTTTCACAGGTATAAGGTGATATCTCATTGTGGTTTTGATTTGCATTTCCCTGATATTTAATGATGTTGAACATATTTTCTTGTATCTGTTGACCATGAAATCCTTTGCTCATTTTTAAGTTGGGTTATTTTGTTGTTGTTGTTGTTGTTGTTGTTGTTGTTGTTGTTGTTACTGAGTTTTAGGAGTTCTTTATATATTCTGGATATTAATGCCTTATTAGGTATTTGATTTGCATATATTTTCTCCCATCCTTTCTGTTGCCTTGTCACTCTGTTGAT